>NC_041055.1:29831950-30015940 GCF_900634775.1 Gouania willdenowi | reverse complement strand
TAATAATGTGTGTTTTCCTGGTCAATTTGAATTTTTTACTGTAATTTTGGATTAATTTTGTGTATTTTTATCATAATTTTGTGCATTTAACAAGTATTAAGTGTGTTTCTGTTCTCTTGTGTATTCTTGTTGTAAATGTTGTCTCATTCTGTGTGTTTTTGGCAATTTGGGGATTTTTTTATTGGATTTTGTGTTTTTGGAGTTTATCTTCTTTATTCTTGTTGTCCTCATGTATTTTTTTTGTAATTGTGTGTTTTTGTAGTAAATTTTACAATTTTTCTTAAACTTTTGTGTGTTTTTTGGATTTATTTCCCATATTTTAATTGTGTATTTGTGCATCGCAGGACTTAACTTAGTGTGTTTTGTTGTCATTTTGTGTATTTTTGTTGTTTTTCTGTATATTTTTCTATAATTTTGTGTGTTTTTGTGGTCAATTTGCATTTTTTTCCTGTAATTTTTGTGTGCTTTTTGGATTAATTTTGTGTATTTCTATCGTGGTTGTGTGCATTCATTGAGTATTTAGTGTGTTTTGTTGTCATTTTGTGTATTTGTGTTGTTCTTTTGTGATTTTTTTGAAATCGTGTAACATACACGATTTGTTGTATTTTATGTGCTTTCGGAGACATTTTGTGTTATTATTGTTGTAATTTTGTATATTTTTCGGTTATTTTGTGTATTTTTGTGGCTAGCTCTATTAATGCTATATTTAGCATGTTTGGTACACTTTCAGGACGTTCAAAGCCTAAAATCTTCCTCCTGATCTAAAGCATGTGAGAGCCAGACTGAATGAACTCTTCTGAAGTTCAATAAAAACCAGGTTATAGTCTGGGGGTTTGATGGTGACTGAGGAGCAGCAGTAATGGATGCTGAGTGCGTCTGTGTCTCAGTTCATCTGATAGCCCTGTCTGAGATCTGATAAGGTCTAACAAGTGGTCCTCGTGTAGGCGTCGGGGGCACTTAGACTCCTAACATAGTGATTCCCAGGACTGCATGCACCACAGGGAACTATATGTAGTTAGAGTTCAAGATAACCTAAATTAACTCTGTGCAAACAGCTGCTGCTCCTAGAATACTGTTTTACAACAATCACATGCACCACGTTACTGTACACATGCAGGATTGATAATCCTCAGTGAGGAAATCAACAATCTGTTACTGTAAGAAGAAACAAGCCAAATAAGAGCAAAAGCTAAAGATAAACCTCCTGATGAAACTAAAACAACTGTTTTCCCCTGAGAGACCTCCACTTAATGCCATACTCACAGTGTTTATGTGTTTACCTCTAAGCCTCGTGTTGGCCCAATGTACTCCTCTGCTGTTAGTCCATCACTTACTAAAATCAATAGGATCTCCTTCTGCAGACTAATACTGCCATTGCTTGGAAATGATGCTGAAAATATGAAAAACATGAAACACGAGAACCCTAAAAAGAAGCTCATTGCATTGCAATATGAGAGACGTACAAGTTTCTGACATCACACTTTAATTTGAGGAATAAAACTTAGTTTTAAGTAAAGCTTGACCGATACAGGATTAAACCATGAAAGCAGGTGATAATTATGAGACTGTTTAATGCTAACATTACAAACCTTAACAAATCTCATTTAGGTCCAAAATATCAGGATCTGATTGTCTGATTTGAGACCCATGTTATCAACATTCACGTCAGCATTTAGAATAATTACCAATCTAAGTATGCATTGTGTGTTTTTTTTTTTTGTATCATATTTAGTTTTTTGTTGTTATTCATTTTTGTGTATTTATGTTGTTATTTTGAGTCTTTTTTCTGTAGTTATTTTGTTGTTTTGATGTCTTATTATAAATTTATGCTGTTTTGTGTATTTTTGTTGCCTTTGGACATGGACAGACATTAACAGAAATCTATGCAATTTAGAGGCATGCAAGAAAAAAACCACCCAAAAAAACTGAAAAGGCTTGAAGAGAAAGGCTAATAATAATTAAACAATAACTAAAGACAAAACAACACAAAAGCAATCAAGACAGAAAAATGAATGTCAAGACACCAACAATTTGAAACAGAGCAGAAAACAGAAAGAAAGAAAAACAACATTAACATCAAAAGATCCCCTGCACAAAAATATGATTTTCACATTTTGTTTGTATTATTATTATTATTATTATTATTATTATTATTATTATTATTATTATTATTATTTGTATTGTTAAGTTTTCGATATATATATACATACAGTATATATATAGGTTTTTATTTAATATAATTTTTTTTTTTAATTTGGACAATATAATTTTTTTTTGGGGTTGAAACACGCTGACCCAACAAAGGAAATGTATTAAAATATCAAAACAACAACAACAACAACAAAAATCAGTTTGTGAATACTGTGAAAACCAACACACAATAACTAACGCCTTAAAACATCTGAGTATGCTTTACAAAAGACGAGCATTAAAATTAAAAATGTTAAAAATGAGGGTGTCACATGGAACGATGCAAAATGGAGAAAAAAATGCAACGCTGAAGGTTCTAAAACTGGAATCTAACATTCATGTTTAATAAGTGCTGGAGGAAACCAGAGCACCAGGAGAGACGCACACGCACGCACACACGTGTGAACAACCCACAGTTTTCTATCAAACCTCACACCGAGCAGCGATAACAACGTTATTTAAACCTCAAAAGATAAAAACCCAGTAAGCTCAGGGTTTGGTTTGAAACAATGTACAGAAGATTTCATCATCATCTCCTCACAGCTGTGTCGGCTCGTAGACGCTGATCAGAGGCTCACAGCTGGAAACAGTGTGAGCAACAGAACTGACCTGGGTCTGACTCCAACATAAAAAAGGAAAACACTGGAGTTACCAGAGAACCAACTACTACCAAACAAACACACACAGCAATCGTAGGGAATGATTAGGAAACATGCACTGCAGGGACGGGAATGTGGACAAATGGGCCATTATTCAAGCCTCCACCCAATGAGGCGTCCATTGTTCCCACTGCTTTAGTGCTGACTGTGAAAAAGATCATTAACGCTGAGGAAACCAAAGCTAAATAAATGAGATGTAAGTTCATCTGCTCTAAGAACGTGTTGCTGGTCATTGCCTGAATATAAAGAAAGGTACAAAGATTATAGTTGAGTTAGAAATGTCACACTAATGTTCGATACAAAACATGTGATCATTTCATCCATGAAACTTCCAGAAACACATAAACTGCACATTTAATTCCAACATTTTGGAGATTTTCAGAGACCCTCCATTGTGCTACTGGCTAGTTACCTTCTGGTTAACTTCAAAACAAGAGCCCTATTTACAAAAGGGTTAAAAAACTAATGGAAGACAAGTAAAGATGCTTTTAATTTGAAAAGGCGGTGTTTGATTTTTAGCTTGAAACCAGTCCCAGGACGATTTTACATTCCGCTCGCAATGCATCATGGGGCGGTTGACTCGTGTGCCCATCATGCATACTCAAAAAAATCTCCCCATATACTGCAGCACGTGACAAACTCAAGGCCCGGGGGCCAAATCCAGCCCTTTGGAGCATCAAATTTGGCCCACTGAAGACAGTAAAAATGATAGAAAAAACATTAATTATTGTGCAACATACCAAATATTCCAGTTGTAGATATCTCAAATTCATACTTCCAATGAAACTTCACAATACGTTTAGGGGCGTGAAGTTTTCCCACGCTTAAGTCACATGAATGCAGTCATTTTTGGTCGCAAATTATGGAAAGAAAACTAAATTTTTTCCAAAAAATTTTGCAATTTCTCACAAATAATTACACTAAATCACACAAAAATAGGATCTAAAAATCAAGAGAAAAGATCTTGTAGGAACTAATATTGAGAACTCAAGCACAATAATGTTAAAATTGCTCTTTTTTCCCACCACTGTGGCCCACTTTAGATCAAACTGGCCCATATTTGGCCCCTGAACTAAAATAAGTTTGCCACCCCTGCCATATAGTATTAATCCGGGTATTTCTCACATACTCAATCTTTTCATACTATCTAATGTGAACACACTACATACTCATTTTGACATCAAACGTTAGTATGATGTTTACAACACAGCCTAAGTTTGATAGAAAGCAGTGAAAAGCACTGGTGGCTATTTTTTTTTTTGCTAAACCTTACAAAAATGGATTTTTTGTGTGCGTGTGTATAAAACACCATCTGTCGAGCTGGCCGATGGTAATCAGTGGGAAACATACAACTAAACAATATGGCTCAAAGGGGATCCTGTCAGGCACTGCTGGTGCAGAACGATGAACGCTGACATGTGGCTACAGGCCTCGGAGACTAAACACCATTCAACACCATTGAAAAGAGCACAGACAAACAGAACCACAGATTTTTTAGTGCGAGATGCAGCATTAAAAGTGAGAGTCGAGCTTCAACCACCAACCTGCCTCATCCCACAGAGCCATCGGCATTAATAACTTCACGACTGACACATCGACTCAAAATGAAAAACACGTTTCTTTCTTTTATTCCTTCATATTGGCTGCTCAAACATATTAGTAAGAACCGAAAAAGTATAGATTCATATTCCGCATAACAAGGAATTTAATTGTTCATTTGGACATTTTCATCATTAAAAGAAAAGCACCAAATAAATATGAAATTGCATGTGTCATGATAACACAATGTGGACACATTTCCTGCTATGTAAGAAAAAAAGCTGTTCCTTTGTATCATAACAGATACAATCCACAAATGTTATTTAACCTGTAATTGCTTATGCGTCCCAAAATGTTCGTGTGACCAGATTATTTACAAAGTCAAAGGATAGACGCAGCATAGAGGCGAAATATTTCCTGTGCAGCGGTGCGGTCCGATTCACGCGTTGGTCGTGCGAGAGCGCTCTCGATTTTTTGTCATATTCACACAATCGCTCGAGTTAAAAAATATTGAACTCCTGCGACTGTTTCACAAAACGAAAGCCAATCAGAGTCTTTGTTGATGATGACGTCAGGCCGTCAACATGGACACTTGTCTGTTCACCCATTCCACCATGGAGGAGAAGCTGTGTGTGACCACCTGGAGCTGTATGACACGACCTTTATAACCGGGACCGGACTAGGAAGGATTAGGCGTGGAGGTGGTAGTTACAGGTAAAAGTTCTCTCTGTATCACTGAGCTAGCATAGCATTAGCCGCTAATCACACCGGCTTTTTTCACTGGTGGTTTATGTTTATGAGAGGAGAAAAAGGAGCACAGCTCCTCACTTCAGCAGGCAGTGAAACTCACTGAGTTAGATATGTCGTTGGTGGGCGGGGCTTCGCTTCAAACGCGCATATGAAGCGAATGGGGACATTTTTAGATCCGAGAAACCTGCAGAATGTTTTTGTGCGCCAGACTCATCCGGTGTGAACGCAGAATTACTTTTGCTTCACAGACAATAGTTGTGTTCCCATTACCATTAGATATGCGCAAAATGTAAATAGCACAATAAAAACTGGTAATGGAAACAGTAGAATTTACGCTTTCATGAGTAGATTCAGATGTTTCATAATAGAAATGTATCGTAAAAGTTTTAACACTTTTGTAAATAGGGCTCATGTTTTGAAGTTAACAAGAACTTTTGTCAGTAGCACAATGGCGGGTCTCTGAAAATCTCTGAAATGTCAGAATTGAATGTGTCTACGTGAGTTTTATGGATGAAATGAGCACATGTTGATATTCTACTTGGTCACTTTCTCACTTAAAATGTTTTCAGAACTTTCAAAGTAAAGGTGAAGAATCAACAAAGATATTTAGCCTCAGTGTGATTCAGGTTTTTGTCGTTGTCGGTTCCAAATGCATCTTGGGAAACTTGGAAGAATACGTCAGTGGGAACGCTCATCATCCCAATCATACTTATAGTATATAATAGACAGTATATAGTCCTGCAAATTGCAAATGTCACCTGTGTTGTAAGCAACAGTAGAAGAAGATATAGCTTAGCTTAGTGCTAGCCATAGATGACCAGAAGCACCTGATCCACCGTGAATGAATTTCATTACTGTGCATTCATTAGCATTAGCACATTAGAGCACATGTGCTTGCTAGCAAACTCCTGCACTTTATCCTTTCACTTTGCTGCTGGTCAAACATAGACGGGACAAAACAAGATGGGAGTTAGAAAATAGCCTCACTGCCCCCCCAGCGTCACCTCACCACACAAAAGGAAAACACTGCTGGTGTTGGAGAAGGAAAGTAAGAACCAGTGAAAGCGTTAGCTGAAAGTATTAAAGGCAACGGGTCAGCACAAAGAAGGTCTTTCATTTACCACCAGGAAGGAAGCTTTAAAAAGACACAACACGCACGCACGCACGCACGCACGCACGCACGCACACACACACACACACACACACACACACACCACACACACACACACACACACACCACACACACACACACACACACACACAGGGTGTGACTACAGTTTGTGTGAGCTCTCCTATGAAGTGATTTAGTGTAAAATATGCTGAGACGATCCCTGTAAAGCAAATATTATGCTAAGGCAGTGGCGTGTTATGAGGTTTTGGTCTGATGCTACATGCTACATGCTAAGTGAAAGCTAACAGAGCATGGTGAACTAGGCCACTAGCTGTAAAACAACCCATGCCAGTTACCTGCAATGATCTGCCAGGACTGTCCACACTAAATGTTTTAATATTTGTAACAATGTGAAAAATTAACCTTGCCAAAAGGAATTATTTTTACTGCTGATAAAACTACATTTAATATATATATATATATATATATATATATATATATATATATATATATATATATATAATATAGATTTATAATTATTTAATCTAAATTAATTGACACGAGAAACAAAGTTTTTTCCAATTTAAATTGATTTTGGTATATAACTGAAGTTAATTAATTTGTTTGAAATAGTCTTTCTACATAGCAGTTGATAAGTTGGGTCAGATGATGCTATCTGTAGCAGGACTTCTAGCCCCGCCCACATCCTCTACCACAGAGTGGTCGACTGTCCACTACAATCATTTATCACTGACTTTGTTCATTTGTCACTGATGGATTTATTCATTTTGGCTCTGAACCCTGTCTGAGTGTCTAGTGTGGATTGGAGACACTGTCTGCTCTACTAGGACTGTTGTCCCTGCTAGCTGCTACATGTTAGCACTGAGGTGCTAGCTGCTATATGTTTGGCATTGAGGTGTTCGCTGCTACATGTTTAGCATAGAGGTGTTAGCTGCTACACGTTTAGCAATGAAATGGTAGCTGCTACATGTTTAGCATGTGTTAGCTGAGGCTAGAAGAGTTCTGCTTATCCCCAAATTATTTCTTGCACAATGTACCTTACACAACTGGGTTTTTGTTTTCCAACACCCAAAAAACACGGCAACAACTTCTCTTCAGGTTTTATTGTTTCTTATGTTGTGGTCTGTGCATCAGTATTATGGGTATACCGGGAACTCGTGAAATGAGAAAGGTTCCGTGCTGTTTGGAGTGCGTTATTTTTCTGTAATTAATTAAGTGCAATGAATGCATCTATGTCCCAGACCTAGTTTTTACAGATCAAATCTGCTGACAAAGAGTATTCTGCAGCATTTGCTTGAGAATAAACATTGTGATCTTGTGACGTGTGCGTGGGTGTTTGTCGGTTAGCATTTTAACTAGCACTCTGCTAAGGGATCACATTGGCAGGAATTTCATAATGAGGCGAAAGATCATTAAACAACTGCATTTCTAAATGGTCTCTGTGGTCAAAGAGGCAAAGGAAAAGTGCTGCACCAATGATCGACAGCCTTTCCGCAGTGATTAAAATGAGGAGAGAAGTGTGTAGGTAGGGGTGAAGATCAGAATCAATGTTGGATTTTCTCTGTTTTTGTCAGTGGACTGAGTGAGGATATCTACTTTATCAGGTTTCACCCACATGCAGATACACACGGTATCAGCAAAGCAATAAAATACACAAACACCTACGCATGGAGAGTGAAGAGAGAAGTGATATAAAGTAATCACAGAAACTCTCTGCATCTCTCTTTATATATGGATTTTATTTTCTTTGCCAGAAAAGGAGGACAGTGCTGGGTAGTCACTTTGGCAGAGGTGTGGGCATAAATACAATAAATCACTGTAAGTATGAAATAAAAACACTTTTATACATCTGCTACAGGACTCCACGTCCCACAATGCAATGCAAGAAACTTTTCCAACACTGTCAATAAACGGAGAGTTTCGAGTGGGGATCAAAACAAACTTTCAAGCAGGAATTTTAACATTTTACATCTTTTATCCAAGCAAATTATCTTCAATTTATTGATACAACGAGGCCTACACGTGTGTCAAACTCAAGCCCCAGGGACCAAATCTGGCCCTTCAGACCATCCAATTCGGCCCGCAGCCCTTCTAAACATACATATTTAACAAAACTCCACTTTATTTGGAGGACCGTAATTTCCCTAATGTTTTTATCACATGACTGCAGTCATTTTAAATCTCAAGTTGTTCAAAGAACTCAATTTTTCTGCAACTTCACCAAACTTGACAATTTTTAACCTATTTCCATCACTTTTTCTTGCCATAGTCTTGCTCTTTTTAATGCATTTTTGCTACATTACTCCCATTTCTGTCACTTCTTCTAATTTCAAAACATTTTCTGCACTTTTTTTCCAATTTCAAGACATTTTTGCAGCACTTATAAACCCTTTCCACCACTTTTTCCACCTAATGTCACAGTTTTAGAAATGTAACCACATTCAAGATTTGTCATGCCTATTATTTGCTAGTTTGTTTCTACTTTTTAAATGACATTACCCCAATTCTCCCTCTCCCCATTTCTGCCACTTTCAAGCCAATACTGAACCCTTTTTACAATTTTTTTCTCTCCTAATTTACCATTTTTAACCAATTCATGTTTTTTAAATTCCCATTTTACCACCTTTTCCACCATTTTTGGTCACTTTAAACCCATTTTATTGAGCAAAAAATAAGAAATGTCCTGGATAACAGTGGAAAAGGTTGAGAACAACTGTCTCACACTATGTTTTTGGCAATAGCTACTTCACTTAGAGCTCTATTCCAAAGCTAAATCAGCAAACACGACTTCATTATGCTGTCAGCCCATCGTTTTCTCGGCCCTCTTTGCCCGCCTTCAGACCATTATTTTTTTTGCAATGGGAAACAAAAAGACATGGTCGAAAAGCTGAGGCCCAGATAAAATGAGAGGCTGGGACGGAGCGAAAATGTGTGCCAAATTGGGGTGACGTCTTTCCAATTACCGGGCTTATCTTCTAGCTTTAGGCCATCCAATTCACAATGTAGAGTGGAAACAAAAACAAAAAAATACTCCTAGAGATGTGGGTTGTTTATGGGGAAAAAAAAAAAAAGGTTCAACGGGTTTCAGTTACAAAATACCTGAGACATGAAAACTTCTGGAGAAGAACCAAAATCTGTACATATAGATACTAACAATTCATTTCTAACATTCCCAGGCATTTGACGGAGCTAAAGATGTACAAGACACTTGATTGGTTGGTCAATTCTGATCATATCACCATGAATTTACCCACACATCCTAAAGTAAAGGTGGCAAATAGGGGAGGAAGGATACACTCAACCAATGATTCCATTCAAATCCCGATAAGAAAAAAATAAAAAATAAAAGTCCTTTCAATTTCAATACATTGAGATCATATTTAAAAAAAAAAAAAAACAAAAAAAAAAAAACAGATTCTTATTCTATTATTTAAATTGTCAAGAATGTTTTAACTAATATAATATAATCTGTTTTATAAACAGTTTGAACTCATAAACCAAAATAAACATTTCTTCATTTATCACCATGCAAAGTTAAACATATAAAACAAAAATATAAGAAAAGGAATTTACATATTTTTCTTAAGGTGTGTTTGTGTGTGTCGCTGTTCGGGTTTAACTTTGATTGTTGTACAACGGGCTCAGGCCGGGTTCGGACGTTGTGTAGTAAATTACCTCATATGTTTCAAAAAGCATGAGAAAGACGCACAAGTGGTTGCTGATACGCTTATAAGCGCATACATGGGTGTGAAAAGGCGTTAGGAGACTTCCTAAAGGAGTTAGGGAAAGGCCATCCTGTTGTTTTGACAATCAGACGCACTTCCACTAGGTGACGTAATAATCCGACGGTGGACAAGCTTAGTGATGTCTGTCGTGGTAAAAAAAACTACAAATTTCCAAAAATGGACTTATAACACTTTTCGCTGATATAATCTCAAATATTACAAGGTTTGAATGTAAATCAAAGTAAAAGAAGCTACGAGGCTACGAGGAACAAAAGTGAAACTAAAACATAAGTAGGATTTTATGAAATTGTTATATTTATGCAACATATAGGCCTACATAACGTTGTAAACATACCCATGTATAACCGTGCAAAGCATTCCTCGGTGAATGAAATATGTTAAATAAAACAAAATGTGGCAAAAAATGTCTCTAATCCTTTTTTCTTGAACAACAGAGTGTCTGTTTTATGTCAGTTATAACCTGATATTATGGCTGCATATCATAAAATATGGGTTTTAGATTATTTACAGTTGTTCAAGGCATATGATTGCATTGGTAACTTACATAATCTGCATCCTTTTTCTGTCTTTGTGAGTTTCCGTGAACACTCTGATGAGCGGGTCCCTTTAAATGTTGTCGCCGCAAGGAATTGTGGGTCAGCATTATCTGGTCTCCTTTGATAAAGGAGGTTACAAAGGAAGAATTGAGCTTCCTTTCCTTAGCTTAAAGAAAATTGGAACTCTCCTTATCATGGACGTCACTTAAACACTTCCGGGGGTTAAGGAAAAGTGGATAGGAAAGGAGATAGGAGGGACTATTTGGACATACCCTAAAACTAAAACCTATTGTTTAAGTAGAATAGTGAAGACAATACAGTGCTGTATCGATTTCAATCCTTTCTTATTTGCATCGATTTAGGATATATCCTTACATCCCTAGTGGAAAAACAACCACACGTTAATGACTCAGTTAATGACTAAATATGTAAGACATGTCAAGGTTGTAGGGATCCATGAACTCCAGTGGTGATTTGGCCATGTGTACAGTACATTAAATTATTAAATGCATGCTTGTAAATGCATATTCCATAACAAAGAAATGAAAAGAAATAAAAATCGTGAGCATCTCACATTAAGCTCTTGCATAAGCAGTTAAGTGCTCAAGGGAAAGATATAGCATTCAAAACAGTAAAAGAGTTGAGGAAGAGTGATTTTTCCTTTTCACTTTCTGACCTGAATATTCAAACACCCCGTGGCATCGGACAAAGACGAAAAAACACGCCATCACTCAAGTACGAGTACAAGGAGAAACTAAAAGAGCAATAGCTTCTTTCTTCCCACACAACCAGACGAACTTAATTTGCAGAAAATCAGCATAATGCAGATAACTGATTTTTTAAAGGAGTTTTTATTGCTGTATTTCTTCAACAAATGAATAGACCAAACTTGCCACATTTTAACCTATTTTCATCACTTTTTTCTTGCCACATTTTTGCTCCTTTTAATGCATTTTTACTCCCATTTCTGCCACTTCTCCGTCAAATGTCAATGCCTTTTCTGCACATTCTTTTCTTCCTTTTTAAGATATTTTCAGCACTTATAAACCCTTTCCACCACTTTTCCACCTAATGTCACATATGTTGATCCATTATTGTCACTTTTAACCTCTTTTCACCATATTTCATGCTTATTTTTGCCAATTTAACCACATTCGCAATTTGTCACACCCATTATTTTCCAGTTTAAACTAATTGTTCCAATATTGACACTTTGAACCCTTTTCACCACTTTTTCTGTCCTTTTTTGCCCACTCTAATTTGCAACTTTTAACCAATTTCTGTGGTTTTTAAAATCCCATTTAACATCTTTTCCACCATTTTTGGTCACTTTTAACCCATTTTATTTCTGATTAAAACAAGGATTTACATCCTTAAGATGACTACATACCAGTGGTTCCCAAACTATTCATAGTCCCGTACCCCTTCACACCTGTATCCTGAAGCTATGTACCCCCTACTCCTGCACACTTAATAAACTTAATGTCATTTACAATATTAGAACTACAGTGAAATTTGTCCCTGACTTTTACTTATCCTGTTGAGGAATAATATATATAATGACTAGAACTTTAGCTTAGCATTAGCTGCATTAATCTAGAATTAACATTAGCCTAGCAATAGCATTAGCATTAACATTAGCTAGCAATAGCATTAGCCTTGCATTAACATTGACCTAGCATTAACTTTAACCAAGCATTAGCATTAATCTAGCAAATCATTAACATTAACCGAGCATTAGCCTAGCAATACCAATAACCAATCATTACCATTAGCCTAGCATTAACATTGACCTAGCTTTAACTTTAACCTAACAATAGCATTAACCTAGCATTAACATTGACCTAGCTTTATCTTTAACCTAACAATAGCATTAATCTAGCATTAACCTTGCGGTAGCATTAGCAAAACATTAGCATTCACTTAGCATTAGCTTTAACCTTTTATTAGCCTTACAATAGCATTAGCCTTGCAATAGCATTGTAGTTTCCAATTTTGTCAGTGTTTTTTAATTTTCATTCAATTTGCGTACCCCTGGGGTACCCGTGCCCCACTTTGGGAACCTAGACTATATACTATGGTGCAAATAATAATACACTTCCTGGATAACAGTGGATATTATTCAGATAAATAAATGCGGTTTTTACAGATTCATAGAATAACGGACCATAAATCAGCAGAATGCAGTCGATAAGTAACTGTTTTTAAGGAGGTTTTTTTGCTGTATTTATTTCTTTATTTTTAAATTCAACCAAATGAGTAGTTAAGCCTTTTCTCCTTTAATTTGCAACTTTTAACCAATTTCTGTGGTTTTTAAAATCAAATTTTACCTACTTTCCCACCATTTTTGGTCGCTTTTAACGAGGATTTACATTTTCAGGATAACTATATACTATGGCAGAAATAATAATAAACTTTCTAGATAACAGCAGATATTATTAAAATAAATGAAGATGGACCATCATTGTACCGACTTAATATGCTGTATTTCTTTTTAAAAAGAAAACAAAAATTGAGTAGTTGAGCTCATAACTGCCTTTAAATTATAGAGCGTGCTGGGACTACAGAGACTGTATTTGCACTGTAAAGCAAAGACTGGCCCAGGGCTAAATATCTTTCGTTTTCGTGTCCAAACGTGTCATCGTCTCTCTCACGGTACCTTGTTCTGTAGCTACTTAACATCGCTGCAGTTCTTCTCTTTCCTCTTTGTAATCACCATCGCAGTGTTTTCCTCACATTCAAATTCATGGACAAAGTCCTTTTACAGCAGTTACAAATCTAAAAGGAGCAGACACCAAGCTCTAAATGTGTAGTCCTGGGTGGATGCAGAAGCTGCTGCATAGCAACGAGAGTTAAAGTAATAATATAAATAAGACACTTACGATTTGTTAAAAATGTAAAACATGGTCCAGCCGTCCGGCTCGGATCCCCGAAAGTACACCACCTCCTCCTCCTCGCTTTGGGTTGCATTCCTCAACCGACGGCTGCTTTTTCCCTGCTTTTTCCTTGACTATTTCTGAGTGTGTGGGAATGTGGCTGGAGCCTCTGCCCCTTCTCTGGGAGTTACACCACAACGCTCCCTAAGGATGTCTGTAGCTACTAACACACCCTCTCTACTACATCCCATTTAAAAAGACAGTGCTGCTATTCAGGACCAGAGACGCTCAGACTACTTACTGTAATGAAGGCATGCACTAAAGGGAAGATGTAAAACCATTAGGTGAAGTAGATTGTTTTGTTTTCCTGTGAAATGCTGACTACAGCAAAAAAAAAAGACAAATTAATCAAATTCTACAAAACTATGAAAAACTTCATGTGGAGTATCTTAAATACTCACGTTACTGTAATTGAGCTGCTTTTATGGGTACCTGTACTTTTTTGTTTAGATTGTACTCGTACTTAAGTGTGTTTTAAATCAAGTAATTAAGTTACATTTCTACACCCAACCGTTACTGAGTCATTTTTTTTTTTTTTTTTAATTGGTTCCTTTAACCAGGCGTTCTCAATGAAGAAACTAAGAATATTTTTTGCTAATTTTTTTACCCTTTTTCTGCAACTACACCGCACTTGCCATTGTTTAACCTATTTTTATCACTTTTTCTTGCTGTGTTTTTGCTCCTTTTAATGCATTTTTGCTGCATTACTCCCATTACTGACCTGTTCTGCACATTTCTTTCACTTTTAAGGCATTTTTAGCACTTATAAACCCTTTCCACCACTTTTCCACCTAATATCGCATATATTGACCGATTACTGTCACTTTTAAAATCTTTTCATCATATTTCATGCTTATTTTGGCCAATTTAACCACATTCACGATTTTTCATGCCCATTATTTGCCAGTTTAAACTAATTGTTCCAATATTGACACTTTGAACCTTTATTTGACCACTTTTTCTGTTCGTTTTTGGCAATTTTAATTTCCAACTTATATATATATATATATATATATATATATATATATATATATATATATATATATATATATTATTTATTTCTTTTTTTTAAATTGAATTCACTGGTGCTATTTTATTTAAAATATAATTGTACATTTTGACAAACCTTTTATTTTATACAGATGCCTTTGTGGAAAATAAAGTAGGTTTCGATTTGGTCTCTTCCTTTTTAAGTTTATACATGAGATGTTTACTGTATGCAAGGGAACTGTTGCAAGATTTATTACCAAAAATAAACGTGGGGGGTGAAAGTAACTAGTAACTTTTACTTTTAGCACTATTTCCTTGAGCTATTTTTTGTACTTGTGCTTGAGTATTTTACATATGACTTACTTGTATAATTTCAATCAAGTAACAGTACTTCTACGTGAGTAGGATATATCAGTACTCTGCTACTAAACCATATTAAAGCTTAATTTCCACATAAATCTTCATCTGTTTTACCTCTAATTCATCCATTCCTCATTAAGGAGAATAAGCAAAACCAACCAACAAATAAAATGCACGACTTCTCAAATAACATATACTGAGCTCCCCCCCCCAAAAAAATCAATAACTCTGGGATAGAGTTTCTCCATCTCAAACTGTTTCTCACATGACATAGATCCTGAAGTGGAAGCCAGGAAGTCAGCCCATTATTAACTCCCTCCTCTCCCCTGTTCCCAGTAGCAGGAAAGAATGGACTGGCCTTCTGTGAGAAATGTACTGAGTCCTTGGCTGAAAACATGGACTAAGGGGGAAAAGGGGGAAGTGGATTTAAGTGGTCAAGGTTTTCAAAAATAAACGCAGCTGGCCGGATAGATTACGAAACAATCTAATTGAAAGAAATGTGACAAAAACCTCCAGAAAAGGCCATTACTTTGTGAAGTAATCACATGCAAATAGGCCCACTTTGTGAATGACAGACATATAATGTGACTGAATCATTTATGAGCCTGCAGAGCTAACATCAATGTCATGTCATAAAGAATAGAAAGGGGGACTTAACGGGAGCTGCTTGCATTCGTACAGTAGTGGGAAGGGTCAACGCACCTCATTATGGGCCCCGTCCTCCAGATCCCACAGCATTTTAGGATCATTTTAAAGGTGAAACTAGAGGAGGTGTGATGTTCTTGTTCTCCTCAATGCTATACGCATTTGAGTTGCTCGCTGTTATCTAGAGTAAACAGACGTGCATGCCTCGCTGTTTGGGAGAATGGCTAAATGGCTAAAGGTTAACTACAAAGCCAATGTGAAGCTGGGAGACTAAACACTCTGGGGGATTTCCTCATTCCTGCAGTCTGAGTCCTGATAAAAATCATACCTCATTGGGTTTTTTTTTTAGTCCGTTCCCCAATGTAATGTAAGGCTATTGTATCCATTGAAACATGTTTGTAATAAGTTCCGTGGGAAAACATATATTCACTCTTTATCCTTCAGTGAGAGAACAATGGCCCTCTGTGAATCATAAGTCATGTGGAGGCTCTACTTTACATTCCACGTGTGTTCATGTCCACTACTGTGGACACACACACCAACCTGATCTCATGAAGGATGGTGAAAATCTCATTTTTCGTGCATTCCAACACAATTTCCTCTTTTTTTGGCGCTCCTTTGAACAAAAATATGCTGCAGGAGAATCAAACTCACGCTGTGAAAGACAGACCGCACAAGCTTGGGTTATAGATAATAACGTGGTGCAGTAAAGAACAAAATCACCCAGAAAGCGCAAACCTCCACCAAGCGTAAAATGTCCTCTTTGCCAGATATTGGTAGTTATCTGGATCAGTGATTCTGATCATGGTACATTATTCATTCACACTTTAAAGCAGGGGTGTCAAACTCTCTTAAGAGGGCTGCAGATTTTAGGCGGGAAAATGAGAAATTTCAACGTTAGTGTCCCCAAGTTTGTACTTTACACGACGTATAAATGATACATAAAGTATGTAAGGCACCGACAATATCAAGGCAATAAGTGACATATATCAGTCCCAGCAGGATTTTCTCTTTCAAATTTAATTGATTTTGTGACCGATTTTTATTTAATTTGGGAAAAATATGTGAAATACTTTCAGGAAAATTTTGTTTGAGATTTAAAATGACTGCAAATATTGCGAGTTAATTGGATTTGTGTGTTTAGATAGCTGAGATATCGACAACTGACTTATTTGGTAATTTGGAAAATAATATATCTTTTTTCTGTCTTTTTAACTTTCTCCTGCGGGCCGAATTTAAGGCTTGAAAAGTCCAGATTTGGCCCCCAGACCTTGAGTTTGACTTGTGTGCTTTAAAGGCTTGGAAGAAGTTTCTATCCCCACTAATAATCAAATGCATGGGGATTCCCATTTTTTGCAAAAATCGCAATGAAATGCGCAATCCAGATCAGATACAGATGAAACTCGTTGAAGTAATTGAGTAATCAAGCTTCCTTTAAAACTGCCTTAAACAAATTTGTTCCTAATAGCATGAAAAATGTGCCAAAATCATTTTGGCACGCACAGTAATAATAGATTAATTCATTTACGTCACAGTTTCATGACACACAAACATGTTTGATATGTTTCTGATACATACTTGACGATGCTCTAAGATACAAGCAGTGAGTTGAAGGGGTCACAAGAGAAGAAACGCAGTGTAAAGCGCTCTCAGCTACTTCTGTGACTGTGGCCAATGCTTCTGGGATGTTATTTCCCTGCAAACCACAAACCTGTTCAATAGGGCACCACCTATGTGTGCACACAGGAAAGGAAAGATATGGAGGAGAGAAGTGAGAAAGAAAAACAGAGGAGGACACAACACATTCCAGACAGGCTCGCACAAGTCTGCATGGCAGTCAGGTGGGCGGAGGATGATGAAAACATGAGCCGTGTTCGACTCAGGAGACGTGATTGAAAGGAAGACAATTTAACACAAGTGCAATATCACGCAGGGATGTCAAATCCCAGCCTGCCCTAAAGTCCATTTTGGCTCCTGGAAGGATCTTAGTTATTCATGAAAATAAATGTATAATCTGACCCCTTACATTTGAGGAAAAATGCCTGTCCAAGACATTTCCTAAATATAATGATAACTGTCCTTGAACCCTTTAGTGCACATGCATGGGATTGGTCTCTTTTTAAAGCTAACATTCTAGTAGGGTTGTACTATCAACCCTACTATGTGGTAGGGATTGAACAAACTAGTCAACTTTAGTGTTGTCTCACGACTTTTGTCCAAGTGACGTCAACTAGTTGCAGTACTGACCTTTGCACAAGATGGCGGCGCAACACACAAAGGAGGGTCCTAGTACCCCTGCACGGCAAGGCAGCACAACATCAAGCGTTTCTCGCTCCTTCCTGCTTTGTGCTCCTCCCACTACCTGGCTTGTGCACTCCTGTTGTCCTCTACCGGGCTTGCGCGCTCCCGTGGATTATCTGATCGGTAGGTGTGCGATTTGCCTCATTCCTAATGTTTTATTACTCTTTCTTGGCTTTAATGACAGACCCGTAATGATTTCCCGTTTTAGTATCGCTCAACACTGACAAACGGTGGTGATCGTCAGCCTCCTAAACCTGAGCTCACACTGCAGCTGGTAGGCAGATACTATGGCTAATATACATGCTAACGTTAGCTATAGTGGTAACATGTCTGTGCATTAGGCAGATCTGGAAAACATCAGCAGCGCAGAATGGAGGCTCCGTTAGCGGGGAAAGACAGAAGACCTCCAGCCCCTGGGACATGCTAAACGAGCTAAATGCTAAACGAGCTAAATGCTATAGGAGCTAAGTAAACCCAGGAGCACTGCTGCTTCACCTACCGTGAGTCTACGGTTATTGTGAAGTCACGAAGCTGTGGACTTCTTTTGGGCTGTTTTTACGGTAGCTACGGCTTCCTTCACCAAAGCTGGCACTCGGCCGCCACCCCGTGAGCATCGGCTTCAGCTTTTGGTGACGTCATCGACTAGTCGACGTTGACTCAACAAGTACGCACATAAAGTCGACTTTTAAAATTATGAAGTCGTTCAACCCCTACAATGTGGTGCAGAATCCTGTCTACCATCTATGGAAGACATCTTATTTGAGAAGGGCGTCAGATGGCTAGGCCATGTACACAGAATAGAAAATGGAAGACTTCCGAGACTACTGTTGTATTCCCAGCTCTGTGAAGGTAAACACAAGCAAGGGAGACCCATTCTTAGGTACAAGGATGTGACAAAAAGAAACACAAGATCAAGATGAATAGAATTAAAGAGTTGGAAACAAACAGCGATGGATGAGGTTGCATGGAGGAACATCATTAAACCCAAGCCTACATCATAGCACAGTCCTTGTTGTTATTGACCGACTGCAAGAGAGGAAGGTTTACTCAAATTTGAGAAAAACACTTGTCAAAGACATTCCCTGAAATATAATAACTGTTCTTGAACCCTTCGGTGCACATGCTTGGGGTTTGTCTCTTTTGAAAGAAAACATTCTAAAGTGTTTCTTGAATATTTCTGGTAAAATCGATCTACGGTAGGTGCAACAACAACTGACTTGTTGTAGTAAGAACATGAGAGTACAACTATTTCCGTCCTCGCCCCTTTTTAAAACAAAAAACTAAAATTATAAACAGTTAAATTTGAGTTGTGTGCAGTGGCTTGAATACAAGATGAGATCATGAGAGTATGAAGTCCTACCTACAAACTAACAAACTTTCTTTAAAAAATAATTTACAGCTGTTTTTAGCTGGAAATGCCCAGGAGTTCACAAATGTGCCCTTGGTGGGAAATTTTAACAAATAAACTACAAAAAAAGTGTGCAACTGTGTAAATAATTGGGCGAAACCTTTATACTATAAATTAAAACAGAGATCATATTTTTTCTTATATTCCCACATGAAGTTATGGGCCAGTGAAAATAGTAAAAATAAGTAATTTTTTTAGATTTCCAGAGCGTGACACCATAGAACCAATGCATCTATGTGACTAATCATTAGTGATGTGAACAATATACGTTCATAACTCAAAGCTGATCAAATTACAGAGAGCTGAGACATATGCTAAGTTGTTTAGTGAAGGCCCAAATATGTTCCAGACATAAAAACCCTGACAAACGTTGTTTAAAATTTTGAGGAGCTGGCATGTCCACCAGATAGAATGTATAGCAGATGTTTTTGTATATTCTGAGAGAATAGGTGGAGCTGCATTACTATACCAAATTTCGGCTTCATAGGTAATGTAGTTCCTGAGATATTGGAAGCGGAAAATACACATACCCACCTCCCTAAATTGTCCTTATCTCAAAAAGTTTTAATCCAATCAAACTAAAAATTAACTAAGTGTCTAATGAATAATCATGAAACAATTGGTAAAATGTTCTCAATTTCTTGAGACTGAAATTCGTGTGCTATTTGCTGAAATGACCTGGAATGATCCAAAAGGGATCCAGCCATGGATACGGTCAATATTTATATGTGAAATACGATCCACTGCCGCCCAGTCCAGGGTGTAGCTCCGCTCCCTCGTGCCTGAAGAAATCTGGAAATAGACCCCGCCTCCATGAAAAGGAGCAAACGGGTGGGAAAAAAAATGGAAATACGATCCGCCTTGAACACGGTTTTAAAAATAAACCAGATGTTTCATTTTGTATCTGTGCACTGCTTCCTGTGCCACAAGAGCTTATCCTTGCTGAATGAATGCGTCGTTGCTCCGGCGACCTGCAAAAATAGAAGGTCTGCGTATCTGTTGCGGAATCGTTACGCATCCGTGACGGACCACTTAAACATGAGGTGGAAATTGACACATTTTGAGTTTGATGCCAGTAACATCTTATTCAGCCATCTCGCAAGGACAGTCAGCGTGCTCTGGACCGGTGAAGGTTTGTGGACCTGATTTATGTTAATATAGAAAGATATTGTGGACAGGGACTGTCTACAAAGTGCAACTGTTCATGCAGGTGAAAACTATAGCATTGTGTCTGCGAACTGTGGCTGAACTCTCCTGTAATGGTGAGCACCTTCTCCCCTGCAGAGCCCAGTCTGTTCTCTAATACCTTACACAGCTTGGTTTGTCCAACTGGACTATAGTGCTGCTACCACGCATGATTTTTAGATATGCACTTGCAACAGCTCAGTGAGCATAATGTACAGTATGTATACCAACCCCCCACCACCCAGGACTTTTGCTCACTCCATTCATTCTGCCACAGTTTGCCCTCCATCTTACATTTATAAAGAAGCTTAGTAATAAATAGAACGAGGTTGAGGTGGTGACAGGCTGCTTGTTTGAGCGGATGGAAACACATAAAAGAGGAGACAAAGACTATGACCTGTGGGACGGACGCTTTAGAGCTCCCCTCTGCTCTGTGGCCTTCAGGGCACGGGAGCAAATGAGTGATTCAATTATTGACAGCACTGCCTCGTCATGAACATATGTTCTTCTTTCAGCCTTTTTCTGACAGGGAGGAGGAGGAACCTATAACTAACATCGCTTCCCATTAACTGACGCACTTCAGGAGTTTCAATTAAACACATACAAACACTAGAAATGCGACATATTCATGAATTATTCTAACTGTATCCTTTTCAGATGGCTCATTTCGACTGAGACATGGTTTAATGCTTTAATTCTTTTCATGTCAGATGTCTTCTCTTTCATTTCTATCAACCTAAAAGTAATTCAGGGCTGTAAATGATTCATTAGACAAGTGTTACATAATCCTGCCGCATGCCTTTTCTAAACGAATCACTCCTTTTACCAAATTAATATGAAGCAATCCTGATGCAAAAAAGGGAAATTAATAATATCGTCAAATTGTTTTTGCGGTGCTAAAACTTTAGAAGGACCACAGATGTATATAGAATGTATGCCTGGGTAAAGTTGAAAACTAACTGATCAAATAGTGTTATTTGTGAAACTAAAATCTTTCTAGAATAAAAATTAATCAAACTTACTCCACAATATTTTGTTTAATTGAGTGCAAAAAATTAAACATGAAGGTAGAAGTATTTTATTATTATTATTATTATTATTATTATTATTATTATTATAGCGTAGTCCTACAATGTTTTATTTGATTTTGACAATGAATGTAATTTTTTTATTTTATTTTTTAAGCTTTTCTCAACTGAGAAAAAACTAAAAAACAAGTTAAAATCTAAAGAAATAAAATATAATAATTAGATTATTGTAAAACCCCAAGATAAAACATAAAACAAAAAAAATAATAATATTACCAACATTTTGTAACTGTTGATTAGAATTAATCAAATTAATTAAACAACTTAGCTTGTCTTTAAAGTAACATTTTATGAGGAGAACAATATTGTTTTTCCATATTAAAATCCATTCATCCATTGTGTCAGAAAATCAAACCGCACAGACAAAATCCATAATACGCTTTTGTAAAAAAAAACCATGCAAACACTTTAACAAAGAAGCCAGAAACATGGGGACATGAACCCATGACCTTATTACAATAATAAATGGAACGAAATATTGTGTGACATCACATAGCAACACTGTTAAATGCTTACTTAAACTCCTTTGCACAAACAAACACTAATTACAAAACTACTTCATCCCCACATTTTTATAAACCACTAATGGTTGTAAACACCCTGTGTAGTCGCCCCTGGGTGTGGTCCCCCCCCCCCCACTAATGAACTGCCCTGCTCCACTTCATCATCTCTCAGTAAATCGATTAACATGTGATAATCTATAGAATGACAGAGAAACGCAGATCGAGCACTGATGGAACGTTATGGGATAAAGACTACACAGTCATTCCTGAAAAAAATACAATCCTTGTTTTAATCAGAAATAAAATGGGTTAAAAGTGACCAAAAATGGTGGAAAAGGTGGTGAAATGGGATTTTAAAAACGTGTTCAAAGTGTCAATATTAGCTTAAAAATGCAGAAATGCGAGAACTGGGGTAATGCAATTTAAAAAATATGAACAATTAGTTTAAACTGGCAAATAATAGGGATGACAAAATGTGAATGTGGTTATTTATCTGAATAATATCCACTGTTATCCAGGAAGTTTATCATTATTTGCACCATAGTATACAGTCATCTTAAATATGTAAATCCTTGTTTTAATCAGAATTAAAATAGGTTAAAAGTGACCAAAAATGGTGAAAAATGTGGTAAAATGGGATTTTAAAAACCACAGAATTTGGTTAAAAGTTGCATATTAGAGTGGACAAAAACGGAAAAAGTCAGGAAAAGGGTTCAAAGCGTCAATATTGGAACAATTAGTTTGAACTGGAAAATAATGGGCGTGGCAACTGGTGAATGTGGTTAAATTGACAAAAATAAGCATGAAATATGGTGAAAAGAGGTTAAAAGTGACAATAATATGTCAACATATGTGGAAAGGGGTTTATAAGTGCTGAAAAATGTCTTGAAAGTGGAAAGAATGTGTAGAAAAAGTATTGGAATTTGAAGTTGTCAGAAATGTGAGTAATGTATCAAAAATGCATTAAAAGGAGCAAAAAATCTGACAAGAAAAAGTGATAAAAATAGGTTAAAATGTGGCAAGTTTGGTGGAGTTGCAGAAAGAGGGTAAAAAATAAGTAAAAATATGCTCAAATTGTTCAAAAAAAATATTCTCTGTTTCTTGAAGACCCCATTTGGGAACCCCAAATGGGGTCCTGATCCCAAGGTTGAGAACACCTGTTCTCAGTAATATTTATATAATTGTATAATTATATTATAATAATTAATATATATAATATAATTATATATATCATTATAAAGACACACAAGTGGACATTTTAATCATTCTACATAACTTCAGTTTATGAGAATTTGAAAAGCAACAATCTGGAAGTAAATCAACAATGTGAAATACATGAACATATTACATAACAGGTTTATCCTCCCACAATTAACAAGGAAACATAAACAACTGCTGGTTCTCTTCTGTTTTCTAATTTAAGCCATTTTTTATTCACTTCATTATCTTCACCTCAAAATAAGAATCTCATTTTAATCATTGTATATTTTTTATATAATTTATTTTTGTTTGTTTTCAAAGCAATAATTACAATCATAGGTAACACTTTACAACAAGGGTCCATTTATTAACATTAGTTCATGCATTATTAAGCATTAATTAATAATTAATCGTTTAATAACATATTATTAATCATTAAAATATATTACCTAACATTCGTTAACATATTAAGTAATGTAACTGCAATAATAAGCAGTTACATTACTTAAAGTTAAGTCATGCTTAACCTTAGTTAAGCATGACTTAACTATGGCAATAATAATGTGTTATTCAAAAAGTCAAAAAGACAATAAAATAAATAAATAATAATACATAAAATCAGATATTAATGTATAACAGTTATGCTTATGGGGCAGTTGAGCATTTATAATGCGTTACATCATACAATAAAGGTACAAAAAGGTTACCAACTCTTGGTTAACTATGGTTAAGTAGCACCATAGATAACAGATAATACAGTAATTACTAGAGACATTATTACAATTTACTAATATATAAACTAATATTAAGTAAGGCATACATAAGGATAACTAATTACATTATTTGACTTGTATTAATGCTTAATAATGTTTCAGTATGTGCAGTAATTAACCGCTTATTAATGCATTAACTGATAAGTTCATTAATGTTAGGTAATACATTATAATGGTTCATTATTGCTTAATAATGCATTAACTAACAATAATTAAGGGCCCCTTGTGTTACCCAATCATGTTCAGTGATTTTCTTTTACCTTCTGTTGTTGTTGTTTTTATGTTTCTTTAATCTCTGTAACTATTTGGCAAGTTCTGACAAAGAGTTTATGAAAATACACGTATAACGTGCACACACCCTGATTGCAGGAGGTGAATGTTAACACACACAAATACATTTGCTCTGGCAAGAACTACGTCGCTTTTAAAGCTCCAGGCTGAGAAAAACATTAAAGTACGACTCTGGGAAAAGCTAAAAACGCCTAAAACGCTTCTGTAAAATAAATGTAGGAGTCAAGGCCAGGTTAGTTTTCCCCGATTGTTGCAATAAAGACACGCCAGCTGAGCTCCGAGACTGAAACATATCTGCACAGAGACAGAAAGAAGCATCCAAGCACAAAAAAGGAAGACATTCCTCCTTATCGACTTATCTTTTTAACAGTTTCTCCAGAAAATTGATGTGGGATTAGAAGCTGAAATCGTCACCATAACTGACTGAAATAATTACACAATTGATCACAAATGTGTGCGCAGTAAAATAAATGCATTACCCCCTTATGTCTGACAACTACAATTTGCTCAGAATTCTGTGAAAAAACAATTATAGAGCATAAAAATGGAAAAAATGATAAAGAATCCCATTTTGTAAACAAATAGAATAAATCAGTATTTAGTGAATAGATTTATTTCTATAGTTTTTATCATTTAGACTGACTCTTGTATTTTCAGTTCGTTCTAATCAAGATCATTTCTATCATCATTTTGTGTGTTTTTGGTGTTGTTTCCCTGTTCTTTTTATTATTCAGTATATTTTTTTCTCTTATTTTGTGTGTTTTTGTTGTCGATTTTGTGTGTCGTTGGCATCATTTGAATCATTCTATCGCCGTGTGTGTGTTTTTGGTGTCATTTTGTGTATTTTGTTGTTATTTTTTCTGTTATCGTGATCATCCAGGATATTTTTCTCTTGTTTTGTGTGTTTTTGGAATTATTTAAATTATTCTTTGTCAGTGTATGTCTGTTGTTGGTTGTTTCTTATGTCATTTTGTATGTTCTTCTGTTATTTTTGTGTATTTATTATTCAGTATATTTTTCTCTTATTTTGTGTGTTTTTGTTGTCGTTTTTGTGTGTTGTTGGTGTTATCTAAATTTTTCTCTGTGTGTGTGTGTATTTTTGGTTGTTTCTTGTGTCATTTTGTGTTTTGTGTTTCTCTGTTATTTTTGAATATTTTTTAGTGATTGTATTTTTCTGTCTTAGTTATGTTGTCATATTGTGTGTTGCTGGTGATATTCAGTGTGGTTATAATTTTTTTAAAACTAAAAATAAACATAAAACACCATATTTTTTTCATTTGTTAATTTTCCTCTCTCTCTCTCTCTCTCTCGTACCCCCTGTAGTGCCATTATGTACACCTAATGGGTACACATACCCTTATTTGAGAAACACCGCTGTATGTGAGATAGATTGTAAGACCGTATGGAATCATGTTAAAGGGATACACACGCATTTAAAGCAGGTGAAATTTAGGGTGAAATGGTGAAAATCAACAACAGAAAAACAAGCAGGTGCTGGTTAACACGATGTCAGCTCATGTTCTGACTTGAACATGGGGTAAAAAAAAAAAACAAAGACATGATTTGCCAACAGTTTGGCAAACGCACGCCACTTACACAGTTGCAAATTGCCACCGGCGTGCAACATTGGGGCTGGGAACGCCTGCCAAGAGCAGCCGGCTGACCTCGCTGTGTGGCCCAGTCATCTGATTCAGTGTTTCAGCAGATGCCCTACGTGTTCCACAAGCCAGCTTTGTTTGCTGCTGGTGCTCAATACACACAGTATTAATATTAATAACAATAACCAAAACGCGTCTTGGCACGAGCATCCCTTTTGTCTCTGCTGCAAACCCTCACATGATATCGGACCGCTGTGAATCATGGCTGATTGGGAGTTGAGTGCATTTCCAATTGAATGACTTATGACTTGATAGCGTATAGCACTAGCCCTGTGCAGGATGTACAGTGTGTGTGTGTGAGGAAAAAGCAGCCACAGCTGGAGGATAAAGCGCACACATCTGCATCCACAGGCACATTCCATGCACAAAAGATGGAGAGTGACGTGTTGAAAAGGCAACAGAACACTGAACACTCACCCGGCATCGTCAGAATCTCACAGAACAATCAGGAAAAAAAGCCCAAAGCTGGAACGGACGCGGACGAGCAGAGGCGATTTTTACAGCTTTTTTTTTTTTTTTTTGTCCTTTCCTCCCCCTGCTGCTGATGCAGACCACCACACACACGCCTCTCCTCCTCACTTGTGATTCTCTTCCTTTCTCTCACCCTGAATACGTCTCCCCTCCCTTCCTCCCTCCCTCTGCTGCTGGGTGGAGAATCAGCTCTACTCTCCTCTCTCCCTCAGCCTAAACACGGCCTGTCCTACTTCCTGTGTTTGGATGCATGCTCAGAATTCTTCCTTATGCTCCTTTCTTTCTCTTCCTCTTTCTTCTTCTTCTTCTTTTCCTCTCTACCTGAATCGTTTTAAAGACGTCCTGACACTGACACCTGACCAACACTTTTCTTTAAGAATGAAGGATATTTCCACCCCACCCCAACCCAACTCTAACTAAACCCTTTCCCTCAGGGGGGTTGAATTCACCTCCCATCTCAGTGTGAGCGCGGTGGTGGGAGGAGCCTGAATAAAGTGCATATGGTGTGTAGTGGTGGTGAAGATGGGAATCGCATCACATGCATGTATGTATATGTACACCACTGATGAACCCATTAGAAGCTTAAATACATTTATTTTTTCAATATTTGTAAATTTCATTGTACTTTGATGTTTATTCATTTTTTATTCTGCAATTGAAGAAGATTTCCTTGCATATATTTATGTTCTTGGAATGAAATGGTACGAGTTTGAATGTAATTTACAAAAAAAAAAAAAAATATATATATATATATATATATGATTATATGATTATATTTTGGCCTTAATTAAAACATTCAGTTTAATCCATTCCATATATTTTAACAAAACAATGGCAAGAAAAACAATTTATTTCATTAAACGCATCCCCAGGTTGCGTCTGGCCCAGGATGAGGCCGTCTGGGGGGGAGTCTCTCTAGTCTCAGCCTCCATGGCCATGATGTAGAGGTCCTAGAGGATGAACATGGTTCCCAGTAAATAATGATTGTGTTTTATTAAAGGGGCTGGCTGGTTTAATAAATAATTAGTCAGCCTCTGAATTGTGGGAGGGGCTTAGATGCTGAGACGTTCTTTAGATGGTGGGCCAGTTTTATTATTTTATAAATAACATACACTTTGACCCTAAAGTCCCTGGTGTCGTAGAACAGTGTTGTGGCTGTGCACAATGTGCTCATTAGAGCGATATTTCAGGGCTACAAAGTAGAAATGACTTTCTGTAGCCGTGTGTAGCACGGCGACCCCCAGGCCGTGTGACGGACGCTTAGGTGTGCTACTCATGGCTGTTATAGAAGTGATCCGTGGAGCAGCGCTGTGGGTGTGGCCTATCACTACAAATTTGTCAGTAGCTGTGTTTCCATTACAGTTAATAAAAGCGATATTTCTAAAGTTTTTAGAAAATGTGTAATTGCTCTTTGAATGTCTGTTCCTTGAAGGTTGTTTTGGAGACTCGTAACTCGTTACTAAAAAGATAAAATGTTGCTGTTTTAAAATCTGTTTAGGTTTGACTCATCTTGGCTTTTAAAACATTATTATGTTCATTAACTTATTAGGATGTTTTGTTATTGTTTTAGGCTATTATAACATTTTTATTTGGATTTATTTAACCAGGAAAGTCTCATAGTTTAATTTTTATTTATTTATTATCAACTAGTTTATTTATTTTTATGCCTCCTTGGAGTCTGTGGGAGTGTACAGTATGTACATAAGAATACGTGTGTGCGTGTGTAGAGGTTAGATAAAGTTATTGAGTCATATTATTACATTAATGATTGAGCTCATTATGATGTTAAACTTTATGCCGAGGTGCCACTCCCTTTCATTTAGCTCACGTGTCAAACTCAAGGCCCGGGGGCCAAATCCGGCCCTTTGGAGCATCCAATTCGGCCCGCAGGAGAAAACAAAATTACAGAGAAAACATGAATCATTGTGTAAATGAAACTAAACAATATTTTCAGGGGCTCGTGGTTTTCTTGATGCTTATACCACATGATTGCAGTCAACATTTCTAATGTTAAACAGTTGAAAAAAATCTAAATTCTTACAAAGTCCTTAAATTTTTCTTCAATTATGACAAAATATTGCAGTTAATTAAATAACAATTGGTTACAAAATCTAGGAAATTTAAAGGGAGATCCTATTGGGACTGATATTTGTCACTTATTGCTTGAATATTGTCGGTTTCTTACATATTTATTACTATATATATACGTAAAAGTGCAAACTAGGGAAAAAAAATGTAGAAATTACTTGTTTTCCTGCATTAAAACTGTGGCTCATTGAGATCAAACTGCTCCGTATTTATCCCCTGAACTAAAATGAGTTTACGCCTGTTTTAGGGAGTGTGTGTGTGTGTGTGTGTGTGTGTTCTTAGTCCTGTAAGCTAGGCTAATGTGTCTGTTAGCTTGTTTGCTACAACGTTGAGGATAATGGGTCAGTCTTAGTGAAACCTGGATAAAGGATGAGAAGCATCTCTTTAGGGTTGAGTTTGATGCTAATTTTAGAGTTTACAGCCAGTGGCAGAACTGGCATGAGTTTCAGAACGAGGGGGCGGGAAGGGGGGGAGGGATTTAATGACCAGACAGGAAGCTACGATACGATAAACTACTGCGGCTGTAGGAGGAGCTGCCCCTGAGTTATGGCTTTTAATTTGCTCTCTTTCCACGTCCCCGTCCCCCCCCCCCCCCCCCCCCCCAGTGATGTCATCACACATGACATCACCTCTAGCCCTTCCCGGACACATGACACACACGCACACACACACAGTGCACGTGTAATGCAAACTGACAGAACAATAGGTCATAGACGGGGGCTACACACATTCTCTCTGTTTTTACACAAAAGACCAGATCACAGTCACATTGTTTCCTGTGCAATGACCAAATAGAGAAAACCACCTGTTTCCTCCCAAACAAACTTAGAAATAGAAATCTGCCATTCCACAATTTATCATTAATTGTATTAAAATATCATATTCTGTGAGGCTGGGACCAATTCATCACTGAGATGATTAGCCAGGGCAGTAATATCCCATATTCATACAGTAAAGCAGGAGTTCTCAACCTTGGGGTCAGGACCCCATTTAGGATCACGAGACACTGCCATATTTTAACTCACCTGTGTCAAACTCAAGGCCCGGGGGCCAAATCTGGCCCTTTAGATCATCAAATTCGGCCCGCAGAAAGTTAAAAAGACAGGAAAAAATATATATATATATATATATATATATATATAAATACTGTCCAAATTACCAAAACATTTCAGTTGTAAATAATTCAGATTTATAAATACACAAATTCAACAAAATTTGCAATTTTCCCCATGCTTTCATCACATGACTGCAGTCCAAATTGTTAAAAAAACTCAATTTTCCTGAAATCATATCACCTAATTTCTGCAAATTAAATAAATATTGGTCAGAAAATCTATTAAATCTAAAATAAAAAATCCTGCACTGATATGTTGTCGCCTTACATACTTTATGTATCATTTATACGTCGTGTAAAGTACAAAGTTGGGGACACTAAGAACAAACTCACTTAAGAACAAACTACTACTTATTTTGCCCTGAACTAAAATTAGTTTGGCACCGTTGTTTTAACCTATTTTAATTTTATCGTCATATTTTTGCTCCTTTTATTGCATTTTTGCTACATTACTCACATTTCTGCCAGTTTTCAGCACTTATAAACCCTTTCCGCCACTTTTAACACCTAATGTCACATATGTTGACCCATTATTGTCACTTTTAACCTCTTTTCACCATAGTTACCTTTGTCAATTTAACCACATTCATGATTTGTCATGCCCATTATTTGCCAGTTTAAACAGATTGTTCTACTTTTCAAATTATGGACAGACAAAGTGGTAAAAATGGTGTAAAGTGTCAATATTGGCCATAAATAGGGAAAAATTGGGAGGGTTGGGGTAATGTAGTTCAAAAAGTAGGAACATTTACTTTAAACTGGCAAATAATGGGCATGACAAATAGTGAATGTGGTTAAATTGGCCAAAAAAAAAAAAGCACGAAAAAGAAGTGGAAAGTGTTTATAAGGGTTGAAAATGTCTTGAAAGTTGAAAATGTGCATAAAAAGCATGAAAACATGAGTAATGTAGCAAAAATGCATTAAAAGCAGCAAAAATATGTCAAGAAAAAGTGATAAAAATAGGTTAAAATATGGCAAGTTTGGTGTAGTTGAAGAAAAATGGTAAAAATAAGCAAAAATGGGCTCAAATTGTTAAAAAAAAGTGTCTCGTGACCCCAAATGGGGTCGTGACCACAAGGTTGAGAACCCCTTCCATACAGCACCTGTTCTAACACAAAGGCCAGCCTTTCAACCTGTAAAACCCAATGGTGCACCATCACAATCTGACTGTTTTACTATTAATTTCAATACATTACCTTTGATTTTTTTACCAAATATATCCTCCCTTTTTTCCATCAATAAAGATAAACATTGTTTAACTTCCGTAATGTTCTAATAATGTTGTGCCTGTTTTCCCGTTGACTTAATGTATTCATCTAATGGATATGTGGGTCACTCTGACTGGGGCTTAATGCGGACACACCATTACATTACCACAGTCTGACCTTGATGAGGCAGCGTCTAGAGAAGGTCTGTGATTGGTGAATAATATAAAGCTCAGCAGGAGCCCGTGGAGCTTCACCAGCAGGAAATCAAAGTTTGAAGAGCCATGGTTTCATAACACAGCGCTAATGCCCACTAAGGCCATTTTAACTCCAAGCAAAGTCATTAAGAGCCTCCCTCCATGTGCGTGGTCTACTGTGGATATTCCTGCTCTGGAGGAGCTGAGCTCAGCTGTTTGTACTGGAAGTTTTAGTGGCCAGGGATCTGAGTCAGAGCCTACTTTAAGGACACTATATATTTAAAAAATGAAGAATTAACACTTACGAATGGATGCTACGGTTCAATTTGTTAGCTTTGTTCACTGCTTACTTTGTAAACAGGTTTTATCTGAGTGGGAACCAAATCTCACATTTCCCCAAAACCTGATCCTATCCGTTGCTACATTACATTTGCATTTTAATTGTAGTTAACTGTATTGCAAGAGCAGATAACTGTTTTCATTTATTTTTTTAAATGTGAATATTTATTCAGTTTTTTCATGATTTAGTTCACCGCTCAAAAATAATAATAAACAGTGTGCTGACATGCTCTGGTGGCTGAAGTTAGCGAGTAAACCACACACTGTTAAAGGACTCCCACCCAAAAGGACTTTTATTCTCAGAGTTTGTGTCTTCAGCTGTCCGTGATTACTCGCTAACTTCAGCCACCAGAGCATGTCAGCACACTGTTTAAGGGAGAGTAAAGGTCCCTTAGGAGAGCACTTCTTCTCTGGAAAGTAAAGATCCCTTAGGAGAGCACTTCTTCTCTGCTTCATTGTTTACTACAAAACCACAGAGTTAGAACTGTCGCCCCCTGTGGTCACAGGTTCACAGTATTTATTCTCTTTCGGTAAAAAAAGAGGTTAAAATCGGCATCTTGAACTTTTCCTGGTTTTTCAGATCAACCAAAAGCAGCACAAATTGACATTTTGGCTGAAAAAGCTGCTAAATGATCTAAAAATCAGACTGAATGTTTCACTCCAACAGAAAACAATGGGATGTTTACAGGCAGTGGGGCCGTGTGACATCATCAATCACGTGATTTCAAGATGGAGGAACACAGGCTCTAAAACTGTAAAGTAGAGCCATTTTTAAAATGAAATTATTAATGTGTTTTATTAGGCATAGGTCTTCTAATAGGTATATTTAAAAGATTTTAGGCTAAATTTGGAGGATCCCTTAAATCAAGATAATTGACGGAAGATTTCCAGTAATTTTGCCAGTTTCAGCTACATAAAAAAACAACACATTAATTAATACAATTAGTTAACTTAACACGGTATCTATTTGAGGCCTAAATATGATGTATTCACTGAGTCAGAGAAACACTGAATATGTGAAAAGTCTTGCGTGGACGGAGCAGAGGGATGAATTAATGAGTATTTGCATGTGAACTGAGCTCTTTTACAGGCTTGTGCCGAGCGCTTCTTTGATGGCGTCTTCGGTATTCCTGTCACGCCCAAAGCTCCATCCATTACAGATCATTACACGGTGAGAGAATGAAAGAGAGGAGACCCTTGACCAGAGACCCCCGCGGAGTTAAATAACCACCAGGCTGTGAAACCACACTAGCTGGGCAGGTGTCAACACAACAAGGAACACCTTCAGGGCCAAATGAGGGGCCTCCACAAAGTCGGAACAACAAGCGACATGAAGTGGATTCAAAATAGAGACAAGATATTCTTTTATAGTGCAAACATTGTGTTATTACACTAAGTTTAAGTATCACTGAGTAATGAAACTAATGAAAAATAAAGAAAATTTCAATTATTTTAAACATTTTTTATCTATATTTCTTCTTTTGAGGTTGCTTCATGTTGGTCACATGATAAAACATTTAAAAAAAATAACTTTTTCCAAATATCTACATCACCCTAGAGCCAAGGCGGGCAACTATTATGATAGTGGGCGCCACAAAATGGGATTGTCTAAACTAATTATTATACCATTATTGTCAACGTTTAATAAAATGACCAATTTGAGCATTATTACAATACAAAACAAATGGTTTTGTGTATTTTTGGAGTCATTTTGTGTGTTTCTGCCGTCATTTTGTATATTTTACTGTATTTTTGTTTTATTTTGTGTGTTATTGTTATCATTGTGTGGTTTTTTGTGAACATTTTGTTAATATCTCTCTCATCGTGAATGTTTTTGTTGTTATCGTGTGTATTTTTATGTTTTTGTTTTGTGTGCTATGAGTCATTCTGTGTATTTTTTGTGTTATTGGTCTCATTGTGTGTTATTTTATGGTCCTTTTGTTCATTTTTCTGTCATCTTGTATGTTTTTGTTGTTATCTTGTGTACCGGTATTTTTCTAGTCATTTTGTGTGTTTTCAAAGTCACTTTGCATATATTCCTGTGATGTTTGTTTTTGTTTTGTGTGCTATGAGTCACTCTGTATATTTTACTGTATTTTTTGTGTTTATGGTTGCTTAATGTGTGCTATTTTGTGGTCATTTTGTTCATTTTTTTCTCTCACCTTGTTTGTTTTTGTTGTTGTGTCATTTTCCCATTTTTTTTGTGTGTTTTTTGTCTCTATGTTTGTTATTTTGTGGTAATATTGGTAAATCTTTTCTCTCATTTGTCATTTGAGTCATTTTGTGGTTTTCTCTTGTTGTTTTGTGTGCTTTTGGAGGCTTATGTGTATATATATATTTTTTTTAAGTCATTTTGTGCTTTTACTTTGAAGGTTGCACAAAATTAGAACGAGGGCCGCATGTAGCCCCCAGGGACCACCATTTACTTATATCAACCCTAGAAAGTCACTGAACCCAAATCACATCAGATAATATTCTAAAGTTGCCCAATGTTAATTAATATAGAGGCATTACATTTTGGGATGTTATTGGATTTTTACGGGAATTATGCAGCGTGCCATTTTTATCTCTATGAAATGCACAGTGGTGGGCGAAGTCAGCTCCTAATAACACAAAACTACCCTGAGATCATGGTGCAGATGCATTGGAAAATGAGATGCTGAGAAGGGAAGGGTGCCAGAGAGAAAAGCAAAAAGAAGAAGCATCTCCCTAATTATATGGCTGCAATTAAAATGATTAAAACGCTGCTGTTGTTTTTTTTTTCCCACAAGATTGGCAAAAAAAATAAATATAAATGTGTGAGTACGCATACGAGAGTCTCCCTAGACAGGACCCAGTGTTCTATTATTACACTGTGCTAACGGAACGTGCAGATAAAACCATGAATAAATCTAATACACATGTGAGGATTATGGACTGATTATATAAATGCATCCAGTGTGCTAATGGCTTATTACACAGCTTAAAACTTAAAAGACCGGGTGTGAGTTAAGGTAATAAGCACAAATATGGTGATTTACAACAAGCATGGAGGTACTGCAGAAAGGAAGACAATGAACAGAATGTGTTATTTCCAATAGGATGAAAACTGCGATAGAAAATGTGCAAGGTAAGGCAAAATGCAGTGCTATTAAAAGACTGAAAGGAAAGGACTGATTTGATATTTTTAACATTTAGCTCATTTTTCTTTCATTTGAGACAGAATTTAATGTAAAACAGCAGGTTCAATATCATTGTTAAAAATGAGTAAATAAGACAAATAAATCTAAATGTAAGAGTTAAATATCACTGTTAAATGTAAATCTAAATGTTAGATGTAAATGTCATGTAAATCAAAATGTTAAAAGAAAAAATCTAAATGTTAAACCTAAATCTAAATGTTAATTTGGTGTAAAGCACAAAGCTCTTTAGAACTCTTTCGAGTGCGTCAATTTGGAGCAACCCCGCCATTATATTTACATTTAGATTTAACATTTACATTTTACATTTAGACTTACATTTTGATTTACATTTTACATTTATATTTATTTTTCATGTGTACACATACATTTCTCAAATGAAAGAAAACTAAGCTAAATGTTAAAATATGTAAACTATATGGGGACATTTATTAAGTATGCACGGTGGACACACTAGTCATACTCAACCGTCCCATGATGCATTGCAAGCAGAATGTAAAAATAGATCTGAAATTTCAAAAAAAGAAAAAGAAAATATATATTTTTAAAAAAAACAGACATTCCTAAAGGTTTACTAAAAGATTTTGATTCCAAAATGTCAGTAAATGAGTGAGAAAGGAAGGAACGGAGGATAGAGGAGCATTATTAGAGGTTAGATATTATAGTCAGATTACCAGGGGAATGTTTACAGAATTTAATAACTAAATGTCATGGCTTTATTGAATTTATGGATGAATGTTCCTCTTCCTCACTGTGCTGTAATCTTTCATCATTATCCATCGTCTCCACCTGTAACAACTGTGGAATGACACAGCATCATCTCCTGGGACAGACTCAATATATGATATAAAGATTTTTATAAACCAGGATATGGGTCGTCAGAAGGAAATGATCTAAGACATGTGTCAAACTCAAGGCCCGGGGGCCAAATCTGGCCCTTTAGAGCATCCAATGTTTTTCAGTTTAAATGTATGTATTTTTTTAGCACATTATTTTTCTGTCATTAAATAATTGCAATTAACATATTAAAGTCCCAGCTCTAAATATTATGAATTATGTGGCCTTATGTTTTGAGTATAAATGGAAACACTAAGTTTGAAAGTCTTGAACTTAGGAAGAAAAGATAATAAAAAATGGGTAAAAGTTAGAGATTAGTTATAGATGAGCTCCTTGATGTTTTTCTATATTTGTACGTTGAACTTCTCACAAAATATTGACTTGTTCCCTCATAGTTTTTCTTTATTGCTCCTAAAACTACACTGCAGTTTATTTGGGCACCAATTTAGAAATAATTAAGAAAACATGCTAGTTCATCTGTGTCAAACTCAAGGGCCAAATCAGGCCCTTTAGAGCATCAAATTCGACCCGCAAGACGAAGTCAAAAATACAGAAAACATAAATCATTGTGTAAAAATACCAAGTAATTAATTTGTAAATATCTCAGCCCTTACAAATACATAAATACAATGAATATCCTCATTATTTGCCAGGGTGTACAGTTATCCGACACTTTTAACTCATGACGGCAGTCATTTTATTTCGCAAATTGTTTAAAAATAAATATTTATCTTTTCCAGAATCGTGCAATTTTATAAAATAATTTTACACATTTTTCCCAAATTGATCACAAACTCAAGTAAATGTAAAAATTGGATATTGTCTGTAACTTCCATTATTTTACAGATATTAATAAGGCAGAATAATGTTGAATTTGCTTGTTTTCCTGCTTTCCCACTTGTGATCAAACTGGTCTGTATTTGGCCCTTGAACTAAAATATGTTTTACACCCCTGTCCTGGTTCATAATCATGCAATTATTGACTGTCTTCTTTATGGTTTGTAATACAAAGATTTATCAAGTTGTGACTAATATTAAACACTAAAATCTGAGTGCAGGGACTAGAATGTTGATTCTATTTGTCGTTTTGATCTCAGCGTTAACGTACGTATTAATCACCGTTCATTATTTACTTAACCATTCATTATTACATGACTTCTGACGCGTATGAGATCACTGTGTGTGCAGTAAATATGTATAATTCAGACTTTGAGTTGAGATGAAAAGGCTGCAACTCTGCACAAAGATGCATGAGTCATTGGTGGCACACACACACACACACACACACACACACACACACACACACACACACACACACACACACACACACACACACACACACACACACACACACACACACACACACACACACACACACGTACAAATATAAAAACAGAGAGCCACAGGAATGTGTGCGCTTAATATAATGGCTCAGAGGCCAAGGTTGCTGGGTGTGGTTAGATTTCCTCAGGTCAAAGAACCACATCCTGTTTGTGAACGTAACAGGTTCAAATATTCATTAAATAAATAAATAAATGATGCAGAGAAACTGAAAAAGTAGACGTTCAACCATTAGAACACACTAGAACCACTGGTTCTGCAGACTAACTGAGGTTTATTCACACAGGGCCATATAGCTTTGGACTATTTTATTCCTCATTAATAAAACCCTTCATTTAAAAACTGCATTTTGTGTTTATTTTTATGTTATCTTTGACCAACGTTTAAATTTGTTTGATGATCTGAAACATCTCAGTGTGGAAAACATGCAAAAAAAGTAAGAAATCAGGAGGGAATCAAACACTTTTTCACACCACTGTATATACAGTATTTATGGCTTGTTTTAGGAGTCGCTGCTTTCACTACTTCTCAGAACAGCATAAGTTAGATGGATTGTTGAGTGCGTTCTAACCCAGATCTTCATCTAAACAAGCTACACTACAGAACTCACTCACACATGCTGTCTCTTGGAGGAGAATAAGCCAAAATTGGCACATTTTGTGCAGCAGTTTTGAATTGTCTTTCTGGTCAGACTTTGAGGTAAAATGATCGTTTATATCATATATCGTCATTTTGAGAAGAAAATGTCAAGATATGAGTTTTTGTCCATATCGCCTAGCCCTAGTTACACCCCTAATATATGTACATACTGTATAAGCTAAGTTCATGGATGCATGTGAGCACCAGTAGATGCAGAGCTGAATAGTTGATATGAAATCTCACATTCAAGGCTGTGTATGAGAGTTCAGGGTATAGGAAATACCCCCACACCCCCTCATCCCCCCCATCCTGCATCTCATCATCTCATTTCCCTCCCCTGGTGATTCCCTGTCTTCTGCTGCACTGATTTCTGCCCCCATGGGGACAGCCTGTGTCTCCACTCACCCATTCTCATGCTTTTTCCCCTCATTCTTCACAGAAACAACTGTACATGTACAGCTATAATTATATCCATCACATGGACATGGAGATACAGCAGTCTGCTAGTTTCTACTGAGACTAAATATTCAGAAGCAAGAGAGCGATGGAGACAAAGCTCATTTTGTCCCGACGGCAGCGTGGGGACAGTTCACCATGTTCCACACTGAACAATAGGGAGTGTTCCTCCTGTGCTAGTCTGACAGTGACGCTAATGCCTCATTAAAAGTATGAAGAGAGCAAGTAACTCCGCTCCAACTTTTGAAATCAAAAGCTGTGGAGGATCTTTCTTTTTTTTTTTTTTTAAATAAAAGTGTCACAGATGGACAACCTGGCATTTGTCCCCACAGCGCAGATAATCAGGAGAAATGATCCGTGCAGAGGGTGATAGATGTAATCTGTGTGTGTGAACTCTGCAGGGATGGATCTAAAAGTAGGTACTGTTAAACAAAAGAGGATAGCACCTTTTTAATGGATACTCCAGGTTTCCTCAGTATTTCAAAAAAAATCACACCAAATCCCAACCACGTCTTATTTGCACTTTCATAAAAACAAAAATTCATCCCCCTCACTTTTTTACAGAGGGATTCATTGTTGAAAACATATTGGTTCAGTTAGATTGATTGAATGGTGATCGAGCCAATTGAGTAAACAAAGAGTGAACAGCGATGAGTAAAGTGTAAGTAAAATGACAAAAAATGAGTAACAGGTGGCAAAATATGGTCAAAAAGTGACAAAAGCAGGGCAAGAAAAGTGACTAAAATGGGCCAAAACAGTCAAGAGAGGCAAAAATATGGAACAAAAAGAGGCAAAATGTAGGGAAAAAGAAACAAGTGGTATTTTTTGGGCTAAAGGTAGCTTATTTGGTTGAAAACTGGTAAAAAAAAAATAAGAAATGAGCTCCTACCTGTCATTGTCGACGCTCCTGAAGCCAGGGAGGATGTGTCTGAAGCTGGAGTTACGGTCCAGCTTGGGTTGACTCTTGGTACGTTTTATTGAACCCTTCAACCGCCGACTCAGGAAGCCCTGATGAAGATGAAGGGAAAGAGTTAATGAGAGTTAATGTCACCTCTGGTTTGTAAATAGAAGCTCAGCTGTAGTCAAGATATAGAACAAAACATCTGGCTCCTCACCCTGATGTTAAAAAATGGCTCCAGCAAATTCATTATGTCTTATTTTTAAAAAAAATATATGTTAAGGTTACGTTTATTCAGACAATATTTGGTTTTTATTAAATAAAAAGCCAAACTAATTTATTTTTTCTTGCTTTTTCTTCAAAGCTATCCTAGAAAAAATTGAATACAGAGAAATACAAACTCTTGAGTTTTCCAGAATAATTAAAAAAAACAAGAAATTGCCTTTTTTTTGTTTAGTTTAGCAACAGTTTTTACAGTGTACCCAGACAGAACTCATAAAAACACATGAAAGGCATCAGAAAATGCTTTGATGCTTTCCTTATGACAGATCGGATACATCAAAGCAATCACCTCTGAGGAAGACTGGCAGCTGACAGTCGAAACATGTCAGAAGATAAAAATGTCCTGAAAAACCTTGTCTGAATAAACAAAACCTTAATATATATTTAAAAAATATGACTGTTGTTTATTGTTATTAAAACTCAGCAAACTAAGAACAAACACAAAACAGAGCTGAGAGAGATAAAAGTTAGCTACAATTTTCAAAAATATACATATATCAGTAGAAAATTATCACTACATACATCCCCCTTTTTTTGTTTAACACAAAACATATATTAGCAAAAATAAAATCAGATGCAAGCGGTGAGTTTTGGGGGAAATTCAGTATAAAATTTTATTTTAATGTAATTAATCAATAATTAATACATTTTAAAATCATCATATTTTAGGAAAACTGTTTTTTTTAATGTGATTTATGTATTTAAAACCATGGAAAATGCCTGCAAAGTGCATAATTCATTATGTCAGCAGCACGAAAACACATAACAGAAGTCTTAACAACTAAAAATAAATGACTTAATAATGGCTTATATTTAATATATATTTCTAGAAATGCATTTAATGGATGGAATGATTTTTCAATAAAGGACGCAGACAAAAGGGTGACAATAAAAAGCAAACATTTACAGTCAAAATAAATCTAATTATAAACATATGTTTATTTAAAAACATTATTGGCATTGTTGTGGTCATTATTATTATTATTATTATTATTATTATTATTATTATTATTAATCTTATTCTTATTGCTACAACTGTGATTTTTATTATTATATTTATTAGGGTTATTTTTATTTTATTCCATAAATATAATTTTAGTACTATTGTAATTGTTGCAATTTGTCCCAAAAATAATGCTATTTAAATCTATAAATATATAAAAATTCATTACAGACTGTGTAATTAATAAATCTTGATTAATCTAAATTAATCATATAATATCTGACACGCGAAGCAAAAGTTTTTCCAGTTTAAATGTATTTTGGTTTATGACTAAATCAAGGAAAACAATAAATGAGCTTGTGTTTATTAAATTGTGTTTATTATTTCCATCACTGAGAGCAAACAATGTGTAATATGAATAAAGAATATAATAATTGCATTGTTCACAAAGCACAAATTTAAATTTAACTAAGCTATATTCATGCTTCTCTGGATTTTTGTTGTAAACTTTCTAAAACAAATGTGTTTTTGTATTAAAATAATAAAAAAAATTATATATAAATTATACATTATATTTTGTAATAATACTAATTGGCTTATTATAAAACAAACAATAGAGAAAATGTGACTAATTCCAACTTCTTATGCCTTCACTTAAAGATGTGAACTTATGATGGTGGTGAATCCTGCAGGAAATAATAATAATTATTATTATAAAAGTGCTACACTAATTTGCAATGTTGATTACAAACAAACGTACATTATCCCGTGCACTAATTCAGAAGACGCACCCTACCATTAGGCTTCTCATCCTGTCTGATTTCGTGTGTTTTTGCCATTTCAAACATCTGCAAATCACACAATCCACCCCCCTCCCTAAAGCGGCCCGCTGTTGCCATGGCAACTGATGGCTGGCATTGAGAATATGAACAAATCAGACGAGGTGCAGAAAAAGGCAGGATGTTGCAAGCTTGAAAAAAAATTGCAGGAGAAAAAACACTCCCCAAAAAACACAGAGCTTGTCAGAAACACATTTAAGATGTCACGCAGTCACACGGCGGAGAAAACAAAAAAAACAAAACAAAAAAACTAGGAAACAAGTGGAGGTGGATTATAAAAATGTGAAGAAAACGCAAACAATAGTTTTCTGGTCCTGTTTTCATTCAGACTGTGGATGTTTTAGCTCGTATAAAGCTGCTCACCTTTTATTTTGTGGTGTTACGGTCCAAATAGCATCCAGATAACTGACTACCGATTGTAAGGCTGGTGTGAGGAACAATAGATGTTAGAACTTCTACCATTTGACACTTTTGCAAAAACAATTACAGATTATTTAAGGGCAGTAAAAATATATATAGTTTGCACGTTTTAATACCATTAGGCACTATTAGCAGACGTCAACACACATGGAAGTTGATCACAAGAAACAAGGAGCACCAGTAGATTCATTACACCACCTTTGGTTCCTTTAATTACATATCATGTACATGCTTTATGTAACATCCACGTTTTTTTTTTAAATTTATTTATGGATTAATGACAATTCTATTCACCAGTTCATCAGTAATGTGACTTATGCGTTGCTCTTTTTTTTTTGTCCAGGAGTAAAAGTCCGCCCCCCTGTGTGTCTCCTCTGTGTGGTGAGATTGAAACATGAAGCTCTCGTCCTAGTTTCCCTGTAAATATCCAAATATTTCACAAACAGAACAATATTTAATTTTAAAACAGAAAAATGTTGCTTGTCTGGTTTTTGATTTTTCTGTATTTATGTTTAAGTTTTAAGTCAGTAAAACAAAATAACCGCATCATTTTTTTTGTTGTTTGGTTGTAAAACGGAATAACCAAAGAACAAACAGTACACAAGTTGAATCTGCGCAAAAACAATAGGGCCTTCGGACTGAAATCTGTCACTTATTGCTTTAATATTATCAGTGTCATTCATATTTTCAATTTTCAATTCCATTAGTTTATAGGGGGACGTGCAAACTAGAGCACAATAATGATAAACATGCTCCGTATTTGGCCCCTGAACTAAACCAAGTTTGAACACCCCTGTTCTACCAGTAGCAACTCTTTATTTCCCAACTAATCCAGAAGAGTTCACACAAATCACCCAAACCTTTCCCCGTTATTCTACATCGTCCCGTAACAGCAGCAAACATGACTCATCAGTTTTAATAATAACTTTAAAGTGTGTGGCGGTGTGTAACATGGCAGAAAAGTGGGCTGTAAATGGCTCCACGATTACTACCTGCCACTGGTGGAGCGTTTCTCCAAATCAAAGAAGGTTGAGTCACTGCTGTGCGTCAGCCAAACGCCAACACCGACGCTGCTGCCAGCCTCACTTCCCAAATCAAACTTTCTCTTTTCACAATCCGCCTTTTTGCCATTTGCATAAAGACGACTGTGTATGGGCGTGTGTTTAAATATGCACAGATGCTCCAACAGAAATGATTGAGACTTTGTTCTGCTCGACTCCTTAGAAATGCTAAATAGAGACAGCAGTGCAGGGGGAAATCAATGATAGCCTAAAAATGTCAAAACAATAGCAATCAATTTTATTTGCACATATTCAATCTTCTTCTTAAGCATAATTCTGCTTTTTTCCCCCTATATATTAGAGAATTGGGGTTAATTACATGTCTCAATAATAATTACATGTTTAATTACAACTCACTTATAATTAGGGTGACCAGCATATTTTTCAATTAGGCCTACAATTAAAATCTAAATTATTACTGAAAGTCAATTACAAGTATGTTGTCAATTAAAGTTCAAATTCAATTCATCTCAAATACTTACTGCATTCAGAGATTAGATATAGTTCTTTTATGATTTGATGAGACAAAAATAAGTATATGGGAAACATTTTTTTATCTCATCAATTCAGAAAAACCGAAAACCATTTCCTGTAAATATTTACTTATTTTAATCTCATCCTTAAAAACAGAAAAACAGGGACAATTTTAATTATTTACTTATTTGTATCTCATCAATTTAGAAAAACTGAAAACATATTTCCTATAAAACAGAAAAATGAGACCAATTTTCATTATTTCTTTATTTTTATTTCATCAATTCAGAAAAAACTACAAATATTTCCTATAAACACAAAAAAACGAGACCAATTTTCTTTATTTACTTGTTTTTATCTCATCAATTAAAAAAAAAAACAAAAGTTGTTTTTCTTCACTGAATGCAATACATAATTATTGATCCCATCCCTAATATAAAATTTCTCCTCAAGGTGAAACGTGGGTTGATAAATGGCTGTAATTTCCTTTTTGTTCTGGTGATGAATGGATTTGAAACAATGACAGAGACAGAAATTCAACACCAAACCTTTTACTGAGCTTATTTCGTGCATTCTCCTGTTTTCACGTTGGAAACCTGTGTGACATTAAACACACTCCCATATAATTCAGTCAGCCTGTCAACGCTTCTGCAGAAATATTGGACAGTGTAAAGGTCAACGGATACAAACAAGCTATTTCTACACTCGCAGTCGGCCCGTCGGAGGAGTAAAAAAAAAAAGTCTGATATTAACATCTGATAAACAAGGTGCGAGACACAGCGAGAATGCAGAGAAAATGTTAGCACCTAATCCACCTTCAGCACTTCTTCATGTGAGATGATTGAGGAAAAAAATAGAAAATAAAGCAGGTTGAAGAAAAAGGAGACACAAATAGAAGACGAGGCCAGTGGAATAATTTAGACAATAAGAGTGAGGGAGGGGTGAGCTACAGCAGTAGATAGATGATGAATGCAGGGCATGGGTTGATAGAGCAGAGCTATGCCCACTCTAACAGTGATAGATAACTCTATGATCTTTATACCTACGGAAGTCATCAAAAATAACTAGAAAGAGTTAAAAAGCGAGAAAAAAAATATATCATTTTTATTTTTGCATGCTGCATGCTAGTTTGTACTTTAAAATCTCCTGATATAGAAATCAATCTATCTATTAATCAATCAATCATCTACATCTATCTATGTTGACATCTATCAATCTATTTATCTAAATGTATACATCTATACCTATCAACATATATCTATGTAGACAACATCTATCAAGTATACATCTATCTATATATCTGTGCATAAATCTATCTATTTATGTATACATCTACAGTATCTATCTATTTCTCTATCTATCAACATATCTATGTAGACAACAAAGCATCTACAGTATCTATCTATCTATACATCTATCTATTTATAGATCTATACATCTATCTATGTATACATCTATCTATCTATCTATCTATCTATAGATCTATACATCTATCTATCTATTTATAGATCTATACATCTATGTATACATCTATCTATCTATGGAAACTGGAGTTTGAACCTTCTTGTTATCAAACATCAAACCTACAAACTGCATCTACTGTCTGTGTTCCAGTATATTATTAAAAATCTATGATATTAATGTAAGTTGAGAGGTCTACAGTATGTTAAAGTAATGTCCTAATCAGCATTAAATAAGGCAGAAACCAGGAAGTAGATTATTATATAGACTTTAAAAGACAAATTAAAATGAAAAAAATGACCAAGTTTATAAAAGTGTCGTGAGTGTGATACAGGATGAACTTTGGTTCTTAATTTAACACTCTATAGTTCTCTGCAAGCTGTCAACACTGTATAATTAATATGTCTATTTTCTTTTAGATATATTTTGTTAAACAAGGTTTGAAAATGACTCGGGAAAGAGAAAAAAAAAACACACACACACACACCCGGTGGTTTCATCTTTACAAGTGTTTATTTTGCTCATGTTTATTAATGCTTTGATTCTACATTAAACTGTGGTACATGTGTTCTATACTGTAATGTCTACAATACTCCAGAGAGTTTAAGCATTAAAAAATGGGGTTTTATAATGTTTATTTTAGTTAAAAATGATAATCATCATAAGGATAGTGGAAATGATCTTGATTAGATTTATTTTCCAATAAAAAATAATTTAAGATTTAAATAAAATGTATTATTATTATTATTATTATTAATAATAATAATAAAATATGGAATTTTATAATGCTTATTTTCAGTCAAAAATGATAATCATACTATATAATACTGGCAACTCACAAAACGACAACAAAAAGGGAAAATTTACTGAAGAATAAAAAGAACAGACAAACAACAACAAAATACAAAATACATGAAATGACACCAAAAACACACAAAATGATAATAAAATGATATTGGTTAGAACATAAACTTAAAATGCAAAGGTCAGTCTGGGTCCCACATGAGGAGGTAAATGAACATAATAAAAAAAACTAAAGGAACGTCACGCCATCACGCCATCTGGAGCAGCCATCTTGACGGAATAGAAAATGCCAAACCATCTGTGATTCTACAACTTGTCGCAAGATATTCCAATCATGTCGGTGCTCCAGGAACGGGCGCGGTGGCTCGATCTTTCTGACGGGGAAAGAAGCGACATCCTGGACATGCACATAGTCCCGGAGGGGATCTTTGGCTCCACGCTGGCCTCCATGTGAGGCTAAAAATGACGACGCAGCCCTCCACCTCGGTCTTCCTGTCTCCACCTGTGCGACGGAAGGCGTTCCCACAAGGTGCTCCTCAGGGCCTGCAGTTCAGAACGCCGAGATCGTCCGATTCTCGGCCCGCCCCGTCACCTCAATGCGGTTCATCCGGCTGGCCGGCACAGCCCGCTCCTCGCACCCAGGCTAAGAAGAAGAAGAAGAAGAAGAGGAGGATGGCCTGACCGCTCTCCTCTCCTCAGGTGAAGCTGCTGGATGTTCCTCGTTCTCCAGCTCCACCTGTTCTGTAGTAGTCTCCCCGCTACGGCATGTTCTACAGGAAGTTTGGCTGTTGCCCCCCTCATGTCCACAAACACACACACACATACACGTTCCAATAAAAGTGATGTGTGCCCCACTGACGCACCCAGGAAGAAGACCAAGGGCACAACAATTGAAAGCAAAATCTGCCACAATAAGCAACGCGGTGACGGCACCTGCTGTCCCCCCTCAGTGCCCTCGGTGTTGTGTGACTATTTAGAAAAAGTAAACTGCTGGATGAGTGAAAACTTCCTTCAACTAAACCATGACAAGTTGGAGGTGATTGTCTTTGGTAACAAGGAAAAGAGGACTATCAGCAAGTATCTGAGTCTCGATCTTTAAAAGCTAAAGACCAGGTCAAAAACCTTGGTGTTCTGATTGACTCAGATCTGACATTCAGCATCAGATCAAATCTATCACAAAAACATCTTCTACCACCTAAAGAACATCTCCAGAGTGAAAGGTTTAATGACTCAGAAAGATCAGGAGAAACTGGTCCATGCTTTTATCTCCAGCAGACTGGACTATTGTAATGGTCTTCATCAAACATCTACAGCTGGTTCAGAACGCTGCAGCTCAGGTCTGAACCAGAACAAAGAGGTCAGAACACATTAGTCCAGTTTTAAAGTCTTTACACTGGCTCCCAGTCAGCCTCAGAATAGACTTTAAAGTTCTGCTGCTGCTGGTGTATAAATCTGTGAATGGGTTTGGTCCAGAATACATCAGTGACATGTTAGTCAGGTATGAACCCAGCAGGTCTCTCAGATCTATGGACACAGGTCAGATAGTGGAGCCCAGAGCTCTCAGTAACCATGGTGATGATGCGTTTAGTTGTTATGCTGCAAAGAAGTGGAACAAACTGCAGCAGAGCTGAAGTCAGCATCACATGTGACCATTTTTAAATCAAAGTTAAAGGAACTTTTTTCTCTGCTGCGTATGATTGAGAGGGAGATTATTGGTCATGTTGATGATGTCATGTGTTTGTTGATGATGTAATTTTACTGATGATTTTAAATGTTCTTGTTGATTTTAAACAGTTGAATGGTTTATCATGTAAAGCACATTGAGTTGCCTTGTGTATGAAATGCGCTATACAAATAAAGTGCGATGACATAACTTGACTCTGAGTCGCTGACAGACGTATTCCATCAAAATGGCTTCTTGCGGCTTGAGGTCACGTGACTGGGAGATCCCTATAGAAATAAATATTTCCACAAAATACTGTCTCATTTCACTTATTTATAAAATTAGATTCTTGATTATTCCATAATTATGCTCCATAGTTGTTTTTTCACAGAATTCTGAGTAAAATGTTGTCGTCGGACAAAGGGGGGACTTGGGCACACATGGTCAACAGTTTTCAATTAAAATGACATTAGAAGTTTAGCTCAGTTGTGGGCAAACTCAAACTTGTTTTAGCCATGAATTTAAAACAGATGTTTGTAACAGGTTGAGTTAAGTCTATTCCCCTCCCTCGGTCCCTTAATGGGAGCTGATAAAATCAGTGCCTTGGCAATCAGCGGGGCTTCTCGGCTGATGTGTTCCCGACTTCTACATCAACCTTGTCCTTCTCAAGCACACCCTGTTGAAAACAAGAGACATATCGGTTCAATTAGAGCCCCTGCTTTCAACCCAGCAGACGATAGGAGGCAGTGGATCAAGACCTGGATAAAGATCGACCAGCTTAGCTTCTGTGCGTTTTCAGCTAGAATTGGAAATGTCTGACCTTTCTTTATTGCTTAGAATATTCAGATCCAACTGAATTTACAAGGAAACATTGAGTATTGAGGATCTTTTTTTTATTCTTGGAAGTGTTGAGGACACGCTTGGGAGTGTGTGTGCACATGAAAACGACTCAGACTTTGCACCAAGTCTCTACAAAGACCGTGTGAGAGAAACATTTTGACAGATTTAGCTCAAGGCCTGGGAGGAGCCTTCACATGCCTCTTTCTGTTCAGACGAGGAAGAAAAATAAAGTGTGTGAGTGCATTGTTTGTCACGTCAGAAAACACAACGTGAAAAGGAATCAGAACCATTGCTCTTTGTCTTACCCAGCATCTATCTATCAGTGGAAGTATAACTTTATTCCATCTCTGAAGGTGGTTGAACACAGACATTAACATTGAAGAACAGTCATGTGGAGACAGGACCATCTATAAGGGGGAATAAAGGGGAGAGATTTTTGGGGTCCATCCTTAAAGTCAGCAAAATGATGGTCCATTGTTCTATGAATCTGTGATAACCACATTTATTTATTTATCTGAATAATATCCACTGTTATTCAAAAATTTTATTTTCGCCGCAGTATATAGACATTGTAAAGATGTAAATCTTTGTTTTAATCAGAAATAAAATGGGTTAAAAGGTACCAAAAATGGTGGAAAAGGTGGTGAAATGTGATTTTAAAAACCACAGAAATTGGTTAAAAGTTGAAAATTTAAGTGTCTAAAACAGGCAGAAAAAGTGATAAAAATGGTTCAAAGTGTCAATATTGGCTAATTTAAAAAAAAAAAAAAGGAACAATTAGTTTAAATTGGTAAATAATGGGCATTACAAATCGTGAATGTGGTTAAATTGGCAAAAATAAGCTTGAAACATGGTGAAAGGGGGTTGACAATAATGGGTCAATATATGCAACATTATGTGGGAAAAATGATGAAAATGTCTTAAAATTGGAAAAAAAAAATGTGCAGAAAAGACATTGAAATTTGATGGAGAAGTGGCATAAATTGAGTAATGTAGCAAAAATGATGGCAAGAAAAAGTGATGAAAATAGGTTAAAATACGGCAAGTTTGGAGTAGTTGCAGAAAAACGGTAAAAAAATGTGTACTTAACACGATGTATAAGTGATACATAAAGCATGTAAGGTCAGGTGTCAACAATACCCAGGCAATAAGTGACAGACTGATGTCTGTTTTCTCTTTTCATAAATTTTGTGACCAATTTTTATTTAATTTGCAGAGATTATGTGATATAATTTCAGGAAAATTTTAAATTTGAGATTTAAAATAACTGCAGTCATGTGATAAAAGCATGGGAAAAATTACAACCCTAACCCTTTAGATAACTGAGATATCTACAACTGAATTTTGTGGTGAATTGGACAATAATTATTTTTCTTCTGACTTTTTAACTTTCTCCTGCGGTACAAAATTGATGATCTAAAGGGCCGGATTTGTCCCCCGGGCCTTGAGTTTGACACGTGGGTTAAAATATGGCAAGTTTAGTTTAGTTGCAGAAAAAGCGTAGAAATAAGCAGCAAAAATGGGCTCAAATTGTAAAAAAAAAATATTCTTAGTTTCTTGAAAGCATCTGGCGACCCCTTCCTAGTGTCTCGCGACTCCAAATGTGGTCCTGACCCCAAGGTTGAGAACTGATCTACCAGACCCTAAACTGACTAAATGATTTTCTGCCTTTTATTATACAAAAAAACCCCATTATTTTTAAACATTTGATCAGGAATATTGAGTGTTCAGCTTGTGTTGTTATACATGTAGATTCCAGGAGGGGGCAGTAGAGGAAAAAGTGCAAACGACATAGATGCTATTGCATGCACTGGTTCTTCTTTGCATCCATTGATTATTAAACACAGGAAATAAACACTTGGATCACGTGACAGCGATTGAGAGACTTTGCCGCAGTGCTGCTCTTACCGTCTTTTCTTTTCCCTAAAGAGTGAAAGAGATGCTGAAGAGAAGCTCGATCAATATTTATCCCCCTCTATCTGACCCTCGCTGTCAGCTGTTGGCTCACACATCTTTTCTTCTTCTTCTCTATTATTCTCCCTCAATGCATCCTTGTTGAGTCATTACAAAGCACAACACCTGCTTGGCATAGTAATCACACTATGATCCTTACAGACCTCAGTAAGAGCTTAATAAAGGTCTATTCTATTCTAATAACTACAGCAAAAAAAGGTCATTATACAGTATACAGTCAGGGTTGGGGACAATTACATTTTTCAGTTACAATCAAATTACAATATTTGTTTTTATCCTTAGAAAATCAATTAAAATTATGTTCTCAATTACTAAAGTTCAATTCAAATTAATCGCAATTACTGAGCCTGAAATAAATAACCTAATAAAAGTTAACCTTCCTCTTGTGTTAGCTTTCTGTTAGCATCTCTAATGCTAACGGGTTCTAAATCAGCTGTAAAATACATTAAAATCAAATATCTATAATCTAATTTCTATTAATTACCTCATTAGTAGAGCTGCACAATTGATCTAATTTTAATCATGATCACGATTTCGGTTGCCACAATTAAATTTACCGGATCGTCAGCAATATTTATGTTTAAAATATCTGTAATAGTGTATTTAGCCTCTGGTACATTTAAAATTACTGGGTAAAGTTTTATTAAATATATTTTTTCAAATTTTAATTTCATTTTAAAGCTTAATTTTGCACTACGAACTGTACACGTTGTTTAAAATAGTGCAAAAAAACCAAAAAAACCCAAAACAAAACATATTTTTCCCTAATATGATAAATAATTGTGATTACAATATTGATAATAAATAATCGTGATTATCATTTTAACCATAATCGTGCAGCTCTACTTGTTAGGCTTCCTAATCTATGAAAATATAGGGTTTAATATTTTTGGTGTAGGCAGTATAGCCTTCGATTTATTTATTTTTCATGTAAAATGTGAGAAAGCATGATATAAAACATAATTTAATAATTAATAACTACATACCGTATGTGTAGAACTGTATATAGAACTGTAACATGGTTCCCCAGTTTTGCATTAAATTATAATTGGCAATTTTTTATGGAATTTTCATGGCAAATACAATTGCAAAGTCAATTTTTTTAACTCAATTACAATTGAATTACAATTATGAGAGCAACATATTTAAAAAAAAAATCCTAATTACAATTATAAATGACCCCCAACCCTGTATACAGCCTGTTTACAAGGTCATATCAGAACACACCCTGTAAACAGAAAGTTCTACACTTAAAATGAAAAGTGTTCAGACATAAATATAAACTTCCCTATAAGTTGCACATATGCTAAATATTGAAAAGTCCCCAGTTGTTTCCATTAATCATCCGGGGGAGAAAAAAATGCTTTGATCTTCTGCAAAACACAAGAACATTTGCATGATATCAGAGTTTTTGAGAGCAAAACACCCCCGAGGAACGTTTCCTGGTAAAGAAATCTAATTTAAGTGCTTTACATAGATTTCACCGTGGTGAAGTTAAAGTCGAAATATTAAAGTTTGTAAAAAGTAAAGTATGTAAAAGCCCATTTTTTGTTTGATAGAATAAAAAGGGTGTTTGCTTGTACCTTACCTGATGTACAGTATGTAACCAATGTTTTAGGTAGAAAAAAACAACCATAACAAAAGAAACATGCATATATTCCAACTGCAAATTTGCAAATAAAAACATGATATCTTGATCCAACATTCAATAATAAAAACATTATTTCTAATGGTTAATTATCAGAGAACTAAGATATTATTCAGCCATTTTGCACCACTGACAAACCATTAGTTGTGCAAAGTAAAACTGTTTAAATGAGCTCAGTTGCTTTATTTATTTGCTTTCCTGTTAGATCCACAGATCTTATGCAAAAAGTGTCAAACTCAAGGCCCGGGGACCAAATGGGGCCCAATAGATAATTCAATTTGGTCCACCTGGAGAAAGTAGAAACAATAACAAAAAAACAATAATAATACAAAGTGCAAAATAAAAAATACTTAAGTTTTAGTTTTCTCAACAACTCAATGACCAACATTAAAATACAGTAGAGTAGTAGGCGTAAGTAATCAATAAAAACAAGGCAGAGGTTGTATTTAACAAATATATTTAATATTGTTGGCCACTGTAACGTCATCATTGGCAAAACATCAACAATTCATATCTTGGTTCATAATTAACTGACCTTTATAAAATTGGACTCAGTTATGTTGGATTAGTTCTTCAATTACCCTACAGCAGACATAGGCAACTGGCGGCACGGGGGCTACATGAGGTCCTAGGCCTAATTTTTGCGGCCCACAAAGTAAACGGTAAAAATACACAAAACAAAAGCAAGAATACATAAAAAAATGCAAATAATTACAACAGGTTTAAAGAAAAGATGATGTAGAAGAAGAGTGAGTTTGAAACATGAGGTCGTTAATCAGTGATTGAATGACAGCGCTGTGTGTGCACTTTTAAAATAAGCTGAGTGTGTGAGATTCAATAAAACATCCTCAGGATGAAAGTCAGTAATGGGTGTCGGTGAGCTGAATATATAAAGCTGAGTTCTACAGACGTCAAACATCAAAGGCACTGTTTTAACATTTGATGTAATTGTGTTTCAGACTGACGAGGGTCCATATGGATACCAGGGCAGACACACTGAGGGGAAGACAAAGACAAAGTTGAAGGAAAGGACAATGATGGAGGGGAACATAGATGGAGTAAATATATAGACCGTCTCAAGGTTCACGCCAACCATAATGTGTGTAACATATCCAATGATGCAAAAATGATTAGTAACATAATGTTGACTTCAAATAATTGCGTCCACCGTCCTGAATGATGTTCTCACTCATTCACGTTCTTAAGGGATTATAATATCACATACTGTTTGAAAGCTTAAAATCTTCCCTTTTTAACCATATAAACCATCACAATGTCAAACTTGGGGGAAAAAAATAGCTACATAAGCAAGCCAGCACTTCTCACCTTTAAAGCGATGCCATGTTTGAATGAATCCATATATTCCACCAAAAGTGGTCTCAAAATATTCCTCAGACATTCAAAAATCCAATGAATTCCAGCATTTAATCCAAAAGGCTGAGCGTGTCGTTAAAAATCCTTATTTTTAGATCAATGTTGTAATGATCAATGCACCATTTACATTGTCAAAAAAAATTGTGCAACAGAAGAAGAACCAAGTCACATGACTCGAGCGCCAAAAAATTATCAATTATCATTTTCAAAAGAACAAAAGTGAATTAATATATGTTTTGTACAGTCATTGTGTTTTATGGCACTTAAAATGTGTATATTATGCACAATATATATATATATATATTTTTTGTGGGGGGGCACTGCCACTTGCCCCCCCGAAAACTCAGCATATGTAGGAGCTGACGGACAAAAACAAAGACAAACGATACATAGACACACTCACAGTACTCACGGTGACTCTGAAAGGCGTGGCAGCGGTGGGCGTTGGCTCCATGGTGGGCGTACCCTTGTCTGAGGACCCTGGCATGCTGCGTCGGCGTCCTGTCCTCTCTGGAGGGGACTCTGCAGACAGGACAAGGTCAGGTCACACTTTGTTACAACTATCATTAAAATAAGAACAAAAGGAACTTTTACTTCAATTTTTATACATAAGTTCTGTCATTAAGTGTTGTTCGCTAAATAATGACACCTTTGGAGCTATGTTGGCATCTAGTGGGGTTAGGTTTCGGGTAACGAACGACTTTTAATGACAGCCTTCATGACACCTTATTCATGACCAATATTTTTTAGGGCCGATGCCGATACCAATTTATTTTCCATCAGTCTTAGCCGATGATCGATACGGACTGACGATTTTCTTGAGCCGAAATTTGGAGCCGATAGTCTCAATTTTTAAAACAAGGAACATTTATTGAAATTAACAAAGGTGAGGTTGAACAAGAACAAGTAAAAAATATGTCTGCTCTCTGTAAATAACGCAGATCTGTGAACACAGGAGCCTGCATCGGCCGATGCCGATACGCATAAAAAACGCAAAAATTGACCGATAATATCGGCCGGCCGACGTATCGGTCTCTCACTAATGCTAATGACAAGTGTGATGTCATAATAATGACAGTGTAATGTCAGCCTTTATGTAGAAAACTTCAAGTGTTTCACAAAACACCTGAGCACTGTTAGTTAACCAATTAAATCAAGCATATGAGAGTTTATGTAGGCATCAACAATGGACAGACGGATGATAAAAATATTATAAAAATATTATAATATCTCTTTAAAGAATCTAATCTACTCTAACAAAGATGATTGATTCATGTAACACAGGGGCAGGCACTTCTTCAATGTTAAGGTTTCATTGATTCAGACATTTTTTTAGGAAGTTTACTTTGATCTCCTGACATAATAATAATAATAATAATAATAATAATAATAATAATAATAATAATAATAATAATAATAATGGCTTGGATTTATATAGAGGAGACTCAAAGCGCATTACAGAAACCATTATTCATTCACACCAGTCACTCACACAGTCATACCGGTGGTGGTAAGCTACAATGTAGCCACAGCCACCCTAGGGCAGACTGACAGAGGCGTGGCAGTCATTTCGCGCCTACATCCCCTCTTCATGCACAGTTCATACTCACTCATACAAGGCAATGTGGGTAAAGTGCCTTGCCCAAGGACACAACAACAATGACTCGGTTAGAGTGGGATTTGAACCGCCAACCCTTCGGTTACTGGACAACCCACTCTACCACTGAGCCATGGTTGCCTCCCTGACATGTTACGACTACTGAACTGCAGTCTTCCTCAGAGGTGTCTGCTGATTGCTTTGATGTGTTCTAATAAGTTGTTACTCATAAGCCAGGGGTGTCGAACTCACTTTAGTTCAGGGGCCAAATACGAGAGCAGTTTGATCTCAAGTGTTCCACAGATTTATAACGGGAACATTACATTTCAGTCTCACCTTAAATAAGTCAACTTTTCCCCACCACTTCAATTGTCCTACCCTGATTCCCTCTTCCCTGTTCGCTTCCCCCCTAACCTAGGTGTAACACTCCCCTCTCTTTTTATATCCTCCCTATAATTACGTGTTTCTTACACTTCCTTAGGGGAGGGCTGGTGATGGTCACAATTATGCAATAAAATAAATTCTTTTATTGAATTGCATTAAAAAAACATGCATTACTGTCTATAAAAAACAAGTAATTTCAACATTATAAAATACTAAATGTGTAAGAAACCAACATATCCAAGCAACAAGTCATAGATATCAGTCCCAACAGGATCTTCACTTTAAATGTTCTAGATTTTGTGACCAATTTACATTTCATTAAGGGAAATGCTATGTAATAATTTGAAAAAAATTCTAGAATTTTGTGTTTTTTTCAACAATTTAACATTTTTAAGAAACAAATCAACCAAAGTTTGACAAAAGCATTTGTTATGGGGAAGAGATCTGACCTGGTGCTAAAGTTCTGTACCTAATGAAAGAAGCTAAGTGCACTAGCCCACTGCTAAACTTCCAAACACTATCTTTGTTGTGTCGACAGCAGATCTGGGCTTGCCGAGAGGAATGTGAACGATGTGGAGAACACAAGTCCTTACAGGGATGGCCACTACCTGATCACATAAATGAGGGTTAACACACATTTTAAAGAATCTAACATTGTAAATAAAAGGGAAAAAATAGTATTCTGAGTAGATTTTTATCATTTCTGTTCATCAAGACTGACCTTTTTATTTTCAGTTCATGTTCTAATGAAAATAATTATCATCATCATTATTTCATTATCCTTTGAAACCAAAAATACACATTTTCCCCTTTATTTTTCATGCCTTTTTGTTAGTTTTCCACTCGAGTACCCCCTGTAGTACCATCGCGTACCACTAGTGGTACACGTAACCATGTTTGAGAAACTCTGCTCTGGCTCACAGTTTTACAGAACGACTCGCAACATTTTAATTGGAACTCACACAATGACAAGAAAAAAAAGCTACAAAACTTTGGGGAAAAGATGTAGAATCTAGGACATGATGAAACAATTGAAGTGCGTCTTTGGCAACAATGCTGATCTATTCTTAGCCCTTAAATGTAAGACGTTGTTAGGAACATTACTCAGTCTAGGCCATGTTACATCATTTAAATGAGCCTTTGGAGTTGTGTGGAACATTGAACTCAAACAGCATTAGAACTAAATGTAATGCTGTGTGACTCTAATTGGAATGAAACTGGGTTTTAAAGCAAATCTTCTTGGCAATCCGTCCGTCTCCTCACACACACACACAAGAAAGCACTCCGTGCGAAACGAGAGAGAGCAGAAAACAATTTGAACTCAGTACGGTGGCTATTTATGAAGGAACTTCCTTGAGTTACTTGATCTAATCTTCAAGATTTTGGAATGCAGCAACTAGGATATCAGAGTCGGACCATTTAAAAGAACAAAAACACAAACACACACAGTATAAAGCAGACATAGGAAACTGGAGGCCCTTGGACCCAAAAGTAAACGTACAAAATGACACAAATACACAAAACAAAAACAAGAACACATAAAAAAAATACAAAGAATTACAAAATTGCAGGGAAATATAACAAAAGACAAGAAAAACACAGAAAATCTTCCAAAAACACACAAATCTTCTACAAAAATTAACAAAAGGACAACAGTAACACACAAATTACTAAAAAGTAGACAAAAAAGTCAAGAAAAACACAAAATAAGGAAAACCAGAGGAAATGCAGGAAATACAATCATTATTCTACTCGGAAACATACACCAACCCATCAATGAACATTTTCAAATCATTAAAGATATTTATTTAGTTGTATTATATAATTATTTGTGAATTTATTATGTCATAGCCCAGACATGCAGCCCTCGGTCTAATTTTATGCAGCCCCCAAAGTAAACATACAAAATGACAGAAAAGAAACAAAACAAAAGCAAGAACACATTAAAAAAATACAAAAAATTAAAACATTGCAGAAAAATATACTATAGTAAACATGAATACACAAAATGACTCCAAATAACACAAAACGACAACAAAAATACACAAAATCACTCAAAAAAACTTACAAAAATACACAAAATTTAAATAAAATAAAAAGAAAAGACAAGAAAAACACAACAAAATGACCTACAGTACTAACAAACAAGCAAAATGGCAAGAGAAATACATAAAAATTACTACAAAAATACACAAAAGGACAACAGAAATGCACAAAAGTCAATCATAACAAGCAAGACAACAACAAACATACACAGAATGACAGAAAAACACAAATTCGATTAAAAAAACACTTTGTTTTCTGTCCTGTTAATGCTCATTATTCTAAATGCTGAAATTATGATGATGATAATAATAATAATAATAATAATAATAATGTTGATAATGTGGCCCTTCGCTGGTATAAAAGATAAGATATCTTTAGTCAGAGAAGAATGGAACATAATCAGTCCCATTGATCAATGAGCATTTTACATTTTGCATGTACAGAAAGCTGCATTTCCACAAAGAAGCGGTTGCCATGACTACCCATTAATAAAATATATGATGATGCATAATACTGCTGACTCGATGGTGAGCTAGCTAATTCGTATGAAAACACTATTAAACATTCTAGAGAGATTTCTGATTGACAGATTAGATAGAGGTGTGCATTGCCATGAATTTGACAAAATCATAAGATTCAGGATTTGGATGTAATACCTAAAGTATATTTTAAACTATTATTTTACTAAATCAACAAAAGGAAAGTAATCGGTAAATTTCTGCATTAAACAAACAGAACCCTAGGCCTAACTTTACAACCTGTATAACCAGTTTACCTCATGTTTTAGACCAAATATAGATAGAATCATTTTAATTTAAACATTTCTAAACAGAAATACCTTTATTTCTAAACATAAATACAAAAAAAATACTGTATTTTAAATACTTACACAATTGAGCCCTTTAAATAGATAAACAAACAAGCTAGTATTAAATTATTTTCATCTTTTCATATAAACAACTCAATAAATGAATTAAGAAATCAATTATAAAACAATTACGAAGCATGATAAAAAATTTTGAAATTTTGCCAATAACAAGAGATGAGGATTTTTCCATTCTTAAAACTGATCCACAATTACTGTAGAATGTTAATTCTGGATCAAGTCCAAAATGTAATGGAATCTTCCATGATGTAAAATATATCAGAAGTGCTTTAGACATAATCCTGCTAACAAACAAACACACGCTAGTAAAAATACTTCCTCCCTAGTGGAGGTAATAAAGAACAGAAAGGGAAGTGGTGACAAGCCGAGACTGGCCAACACATGGAGTTTTTAATGATTGTGGGTATTTAGGTTAGAAATAGTGCTTTGATATGAGTGTTTGTGTCACACACAGAAGTCAAAGTGGGGAAGATTTTCCTGTATTAGATGCTACAGTCAGATGTGAACATTTACAAGCGTGGATCATAGATTTATACAGCAGTTAGTCCTTAGATAACAGAGTAGTTTGTTGGATTCTACACATTTAAAGCAGCCGGCTGTGCATTAGAGCACTGGTTCTCAACCCCCAAAATAAAGGTCCCAGAGAGCGGGGACCCCCACTGTACCTGAAGGTGGTTGAACACAGACATGAACATTGAAGAACAGTCATGTGGAGACAGGACCATCTATAAGGGGAATAAAGGGGAGAGTTTTTTGGGGTCCATCCATAAAGTCAGTAAAATGATGGTTTATTGTTCTATGAATCTGTAATAACCACATTTATTTATTCATCTGAATAATATCCACTGTTATCCAGGAATGTTTAGTATTATTTGCACCATATTATATAGTCATCTTACAGATGGAAATCCTTGTTTTAATCAGAAATTAAAAAAAAGGCGGTTGCTGTATCAATATACCAACATTCTATCTGTATGCAACACCCCTATTTGGCCAGTTTAGGTCACATGATAGGTCAGTCATGGCCAGTTTAGGTTGCATGACTAACCCTAACCCTAAAAATTGTTGCGATATTGGGTTGTAACCTAACCCTAACCCCAATCCAAAACATGACGCTACATACTTGTACTTCGGTAACCGTACCAATAGCACCGGGGGTTGTCCGTTCGGAAACCGTACAAATAGACATTTTCAATAAATAATGGGTTAAAACTTTTAAAAACCACAGAAATGGGTTAAAAGTTACAAATTGAAGTGGCCAAAAACAGACAGAAAAGGTGGTTAAAAGGGTTCAAAGTGTCAATATTGGCTTAAAAGTAGCACAAATGGAGGAGGGGGGGTTTGGGGTAATGTAATTTAAAAAGTAGGAACAAGTAGTTTAAACTGGCAAATACTGGGCATGACAAATAGTGAATGGGGTTTAATTGTTAAAAAAATAAGCATTAAATATGGTGAAAAGAGGTGAAAAGTGACAATTATTGGTCAACATATGTGACATTAGGTGGAAAAAGTGGTGGAAAGGGTTTATAAGTGCTGAAAATGTCTTGTAAGTAGAGAAAAATGCGCAGAAAAGGCATAAAAATGGAGAAGTGGCAGAAATGGGAGGAATGTAGCAAAAATGCTTTAAAAGGAGCAAAAATAAGGTAAGAAAAAGTGATGAAAATAAGGTAAAATATGGGAAGTTTAGTGTAGTTGCAGAAAAAGTGTGAAAAAAAGCAAAAATGGGCTCAAACTGTTCTCGAGACCCCAAATGGAGTCCTGACCCCAAGATTGAGAACCCCTGCAATAGTAAAAAGCTTTCTGTAATGATTAGATAGTTAGTCTGGAACATTCTTATTGCAGACATGATTCTTACTGTGGGATATTTTCTCCCTCAAAGGCTCAAAGCACCTGTTTCCATGGCAGCAGTTATCTCTAAAGAAGTAGTACGGGGAAGATCGAGGCATCTAAAAAGACTCTGTCAATGTTTCACCCTGGAAGTAAATGGAGATGCTTTCCATGTTCCCTCATCTCCATAGCACTCACTTCCTGCAATCATCTGAAATCGTACATCGTGCTTGTGTGTGTTTTTGTTTTACCATTTTATTGTGTAACTCTTAACCTTGTAACTCGGACACTTGAAACTTGGCACTTAACAGACAGCTTTTAGTTCTAGGTTTGATGTTTTCTTTTCAGCGTGAATGGTTAATGCAGATGTTTGAAAGTGCTCTGCTTTAGGGATGAGTTAGTGTGAAATCAGCTCCTCATAGTGCGTTGTTCTGTAATCATTTCATTCAATCTTCAAATACAGACTATGCTTTTACAGCAAATCAGTCTTTTGAACAACAGAACACACTGCGTCACAAGGAATAAAGCTCTATTAATGTTGATTAAAACTTAATAATTGCCTGAGACATAAATAGTTAGATATAATACAGATATGAGACAGAGAGAGAACCAAGAAGGACTAAAAGTGCCAGTTTTCTTATTTCCTCTCATGGCTGCAGCACATGAAGCACCGCCAAATGGTCTATCACGGATAAAAGGTGCGTTTACTATTATCACTAGTCTGGAGGAGGCATGACTGGTTAGCTGACTGGTTAGCTAGCTGGTTGACTGGTTAGCTGACTGGTTAGCTAGCTGGTTGACTGGTTAGCTGACTTGTTGACTGGTTAGCTGACTGGTTAGCTAGCTGGTTGACTGGTTAGCTAACTGGTTAGCTAGCTGGTTGACTGGTTAGCCGACTGGTTAGCCGACTGGTTAGCTAGCTGGTTGACTGGTAAGCTGACTGGTTTACTGGTTAGCTGACTGGTTAGCTGACTTGTTGACTGGTTAGCTGACTGGTTAGCTAGCTGGTTGACTGGTTAGCTGACTTGTTGACTGGTTAGCTGACTGGTTAGCTAGCTGGTTGACTGGTTAGCTAACTGGTTAGCTAGCTGGTTGACTGGTTAGCCGACTGGTTAGCCGACTGGTTAGCTAGCTGGTTGACTGGTAAGCTGACTGGTTTACTGGTTAGCTGACTGGTTGACTGGTTATCTAGCTGGTTGACTAGTTAGCTGACTGGTTAGCTAGCTGGTTGACTGGCTAGCTGACTGGTTAGCTAGCTGGTTGACTGGTTAGCTGACTGATTAGCCGGCTGGTTGACTGATTAGCTGACTGGTTAGCTAGCTGGTTGACTGGTTAGCTGACTTGTTGACTGGTTAGCTGACTGGTTAGCTAGCTGGTTGACTGGTTAGCTGACTGGTTAGCTAGCTGGTTGACTGATTAGCTGACTGATTAGCTGACTGATTAGCTAGCTGGTTGACTGATTAGCTGACTGGTTAGCTAGCTGGTTGACTGATTAGCTGACTGGTTAGCTAGCTGGTTGACTGGTTAGCTGACTGGTTGACTGGTTAGCTGACTAGTTGACTGGTTAGCTGGCTGCAAACCTCTCGTAAGAGATGCAATCCGGGACTCGAGAGCGAGCGAGAAAACCACCAAAGCTAATGCGCTCAATGTATTTATACGCTCCAGCAGCAGGGGCGGATTTATGCTAATGATGGCTTCTTGACGTAACGCGGCTATGATTTCTGACCGACCCCCATTAAATCACAACCACAATTAAATTCTAAATGGTTGAATGGCTTTTTACATGTTTTAAGGAATACATTTATGACCTATTTATTGTGTTTAGAAGAAAAAAGCTGAATTCGCTTTACATTTTGTTTAATAATGCTGCAACGGGCATCATTTCTGACAGGCTTCACTGATTATTCAGGGTTTGTTTGGCAAATTCACACATAATAGGCTAGATATCACAGGGCTACATATGGCAGATTGTTAGTGCGCAAAATGTCACACGACAACAAAGTCACAGTTGTAAAGGTTGAAAGATTTGTTCCTAAGTCGACTACGGCACACAACACTGAACAGGATAACAATGCCTAATGATGATGGATTGATTTAGTCACAGAGATTAATATTGTCATTTAGTATAAGCAGGTTTAACAATAAGATGTGATCTGCCCAGGAAATGTCTTTACAAATAGCATAAAAGCTCAAAGGGTTAAAATACTTAATAATCAGAATCAACATTTTCTTTAACACTTTTGTAAATAGGGCTCTTGTTTTGAAGTTACCCGGAAGTTTTGTCAGCAGTACAATGTCTCCGACAATCTCCGAAATGTCGGAATGAAATGTCTATACGTAAGTAAGTAAGTAAGTTGTTTATTTATAAAGCGCTTTTTGCAGATAAAATCAGTGCTGTACAGAGTTGTGGTAAAAGTACAAGTGCAACACAATAGAATAATAAAACAAGAGTGCATAAATATCATAAGAACAGCAACATTAAAGGATAAATATAAATTAAAATCCAGTAACTAAAAGCTTTACTGTAAAGTGTAGTCTTCAGCAGTTTTTTAAAAGTGACCACACAGTTGAGCTCCCTGAGAGACTGGTGCAGGTTATTCCAGAGTCTGGGAGCTACAGCCTGGAACGCCAGGTGTCCTCTGGTTTTAAATTTAGTTTTTGGGGTCTTTAGGAGACCCTGACCTGAAGACCGAAGGCATCGCCCTGATGAGTAGGGGCACAACAAGTCCGAGATATATTAAAACTTATTAAAACAAGTAAAAACAAAATTACAGTAGTCAATACGAGATGATATAAATGTGTGTATGACCAGTTCCAGATCTGATTTTGATAAAAGATGCCTCACTTTAGAGATATTTCTCAGGTGGTAAAAACAGTTTTTAGTCAATTGACGACAATGTCCCTCCAAAGACATGGACTGATCAAAAACAACCCCAAGGTTTCTGAGGCTGGTTTTAACAGATGAGCTCAGATCACCAAGAGAGTTTTTAATTAGAGGATGTTTTTATCAGGAGCAATGATCAGAGTTTCTGTTTTGTTTGAATTTATCTGGAGATAATTTGATGACAGCCAGTTTTTGATACAGGACATACAGTCTAAGAACTCAGATAAAAAGTGAAATACGTGAGTTTTATGACTCAAATTATTCCACAAAAATTTCCCAAATTCTTAAATTCAGGGAAATTTAAGTGAAGATCATGCATGAACTGACAGTGCATGACGTTATTGTTGAATTTGCAACTAAAATCTGTGGCCCACTTAAGCTCAAACTGCCCCTGAACTACAATGAGTTTGACACGCCTGTTCGACTTGTTTCTGCCTCAGACATTTTTTCCCCAGTTTCTCCTAAAGAGGTTGAATAATTACAAACACAAGCACACGACGGGTCAAAGATCATGGTTCATGAGTATTTTATGAATACAAGCCTGAGTTTCATCATTAAACATTTGAAGAAACACGACAAAATCATCATTAAACAACATTTACAAGCTTGAGTCTACTCATTCAAAGCTTGGTTTCCCTTCCTTTTGTTCCAGTTCCTTCCTTCCATTTAGAACCAGTAATATTGGTCAGAGTGCATGTTTCCCCAGTCATTCCTATCTAGATGTCGTCTATGTAATAATCAGAAGCAGCTTCCCCTTCCCATCCTTCTCCTCGGTGCAGGATATTTGTTTGGTAACCCCTAACAAGGGTTAAAGCAGCACTTTCACAAGTGTGAAAACTCTGAAAGCCTAATGCACACTGAGCTCATAAGAGTTGATTAGAAAACAAAGTTGAATATTAAAGTGAGGATTGATTCATTAAGGCTGAAAACAGCAGAGCTAGCTGGCAGCCAGTGATGTGTCTCAAACGTTGCCAGACGAGCCACTGATAGGATGTAGTTAATCATCGCAAAGGGAGAGAAATAAACAAGCGTATTTGCATATAAACAGAACGCGTGCAGAAGTTTAGGCAGAAGTGAAACTATGATAAAAGTTGACTGTGCATGTTTTCCGGGTTATTAATTGTTGAATCATCTCATTGTAATGATGGAGCTGCAGGCAATTCTGCTTTGATTCAGGTCCAAGGTGTCTTATTGAATAAATCCATCAGAAAGAAAAGAACATTTTTGGCTGCCCATAACCCATTTTTTTTTTTTGACTCATGCACTATAGACACGAACCAACAGGCAGTGGAACCATAAGTCATTTCAAATTTAATGTGCTCTAGTTTGCACTTCCACTGTAAATGATATGTAAAGTATGTAAGGCACTGACAATATCTGAGCAATAAGTGACGGATATCAGCCCCGGCAGAATCTTAACTTGAAATTTCCTTGGTTTTGTGACCAATTTTGATTTAATTTGAGTGTCTTTTGTGCGATAATTTGAAGGAAAATTGCAGGATTTTGAATAATTTTTATTTTTTTTTCTTTGTGTTTAAAATTGACTTCCATCATGTGATATAAACATTAGAAAACTGTGAGCCTAGCAATTGGTAGTTTACACAATGATTCATGTTTTTTCAGTCATCTTCACTTTCTCCTGCGAGCCAAATTGGATGCTCTAAAGGACTGGATATGGCCCCCGGGCCTTGGATTTTAAACTTGTGTCTCACGCCATGGAAAATTTCATTAAACTTATTTTATCTGTCCATCTATTTTCCTACTTTTTGTGACCAGGTGAAGTTTCTAAACTTCTGCAAAAATAGCTTGACTACGATGATTTTTTTCTAATTTATTTACCTCAAATATTAAACAATTCCTGAGGAGTTGTTTTTTTTGTGAAGCCTATATTTAGTAATGATGTGACTTATTGTCTACATGGCAAAATAATTGGGTTGACACATTTATTTACTGTGTTAGATATCGTTAAACAAACAAAATTAAAGGATGTTGTTGCAAATTTCTTGCTTATTGCAGAGAAACACATAAATATATTGGTTTAGGAAAATGACACTGGAGTGTCAGCCTGTGAAATAGTAACTACTAACATGAGGATGAATGCTTGAAGACAACTGACAAGATACAAAGACAATGGAGACAATAGACAATGAAATACATGGCAAATCATACTAAGATGGAGAAATAAATGACTTGACTGACTGAACTATGGTAGCTGAGACATCAGTTCAACCCTTAGCAAGTAGTAGAGTATTAAAGGGGCAGTACTGTGAAAAAAAAAATCACTTTATAATGGTTTTGCTACAGTAAAGTTGAAGTTCTGTTTCCTCCCTCCCTTGTTATTCCACATTTTGTAAAAAGTCAACTCCATTATTAGTACCCGTTATATTGCCTCATATCGTCTTTGAGATGATCTCATGTGTTTGTGATAAGTAGTGGAGAGGATGATAATAAACCAACGCAGCAGCTCCGGTGAGTGTTTGAAGCAGCTGAAACAGCTGATTGACTCCGCACACGCACCCTGAAAGAGTGTTTGTCTGACTCACAATCACAATAGCCGCTTACATATTCATGTATTTTACTGCTATGTGCAGTGTTTTGGCTGAAAACTATAACACGACTGTGTGGATAGCAAAAGAAAATCGCAAGTGATCAGCTGTCGTGTGAAGTCAGAGTCTACAGACACGCCCACTCGTGAATACGCATGTCGGCCACAAAACGGCCCGTTTTAAGAACTACTCAGAAAGTCACTTTTCAGAGGCTAAAACTCTGGAAAACAGGCAAGTTTAGAAAAATAAACCTCAAATACTATGTTGTTGTTGGGGTTCTTAGAACAAATGGTGAAAAATATCATCATACTGGACCTTTATTACTGGTGCAGGGTTGCACTTCTTTGGTGGGAAACCACCATATGTGGTGCAAATACTTTAAATACTTTAATCTGTATGTAAAAACAAGATAAGAAATGAACTTATTCTGAGCTTGTTCGACAAACACAAAAGGTTGAATCCAGGATGTTGTTGACAACAGAGCATATGTTGGAATTTTAAGTAGACCATGACTGAAGAGTCCACACACACACACACACACACTGGGCAGATGACATGTGTATCAAAATTTGAAAGCTGTCAGGCTGTGTTTACTGTGTTGTGTTTTGTGTCAGACACACTCTCTCTCTTCTTGTTTCTTCAATAAATACATCACTTTTCTGCTTTTTTCTACTCACATCACTGAGGATGAGTTAGTTTGGCATGGTGTAAAAATGCTAAGTATAAGAAAGAAGAGCAACAATTTTACTTAGGACAGCAATAATATATAATATGTATATAATGGTATCAAATATATCAATACTTAAACATAATAAAAAGGTTTTTTATTAATTTATATATTGCCACACTAAATTTAATAGAATTTAAATTTGTGTAGTAGATATTAAATACTAAACTATTTATGTGTATGTATGCATGTGCGTATATGTGTGTATATGTGAAAAACTGTATATGTAAAAGTTGTGCAGGATATGTATTGAATGTGTATCGTAAAAATAGTAATATAAGTAAGACAAAGTGTGAGAACCTTGTTTTGTTTTGTTGTTATGGGGTATGTATAGATGTGTGCATATATGTATGTATGTATGTATAAGCTTTGCTTCAACCCTACACCAGAGGTAGGTAATTTGTATCACAGCGGGTTTTTTTTATGTGTTTGTTTGATCAGAGGGTCACATGATCAACAATCATTGTCAGCATTTAGAATAATGAGAGTTTTTATAGTAATTTTGTGTGTTTTTCTGTCATTCTGTGCATGTTTGTTGTTGTCTTGCTCGTTAGGAGGCCTTTTTTGCATTTCTGTAGTGCTTTTGTGTATTTTTTCTTTAAAATACATGTTTTTTGGAGTCATATTGTGTATTTGTACTGTCATTTTGCATTTTTTAGAGTATTTTTTTGTATGTATTTCTGTTTCATTTTGCTTGTTTGTGAGTAGTTTTTGTGTTTTTCTTGTTGTTTGTGTACTTTTGTTGTCATTTTCTGTAATTTTATATATTTTCTGAATAATTTTGTGTATTACTGTTGTCGTTTTGTTGTTGTAGTTTTGTGTTTTTTTGGAGTATTTTCCTGTGTTTTTCTCTTGTATTTTACTGTAATTTCTAAAATGTTATAATTCTTTGTATTTTTTAATGTATTCTTGCTTTTGTTTTGTGTATTTTTCTGTAATTTTGTACATTTACTCTGTGGGCCACCAGTTGTCTATGTCTGACCTACACCCTTTCGGCTGAAAAATTAGACAATTGAGTGTTGTCTTGTTTTTCTGAAGACTGCCGAATTCAAATTCAAATTTAAATTCAACAACCAAACAAAAGAAAATGTAAAAACACTCAACAAACCAAATGAATAATGCTCCATCTTTAGAATCCACCAGTAAAGAGTTTTTCTTAGTGTTTAGCAGAGGTCATGGCGGTTGCATTGTATACTAGCACAGCTTACAACTGCCTCTTTGTAAAGCACTTACTGGTGTGTGAAAGAGGAGAAAAATGGAGGGAAGAGAAGAAAGAATACCAGTGACTCCTGGTGTGTGTACAGAGAGACTGTGATGTGTTAGCAGAGAAGTGTTAGGACAGAGCTGGACTTTTGACCCCTGGGATACTGTGTTTACTCAGCACTAAGATGATGGGGTGATAAAGAGGTGCTGCCCCTTCCTTTTGGAGTGAAACCGTGAACACACAGAGTTAAAAGGGAATTACTCCACCTCACAAAATGTGCCGATGAAATGCCATCAGCAGTCTTTTAAACTTCCAGTAACCACGGAGACAGATTCAGTCTCTACAAGGCTTCCACTTCAGTCCTGAGCTCAAAACAGAACATTGAACACTGCATTAAATGGAAATTAACATACAAACAAGCTAACTTATTACCATTTAATAAATACACTCTTACATATTTCTTTATTCTATGTTCAGTCTGGTCACTTTTTATACAATAAATAACCCTAACTTTAATGTATAAGTAAAGTGTTACTTTTCCATTATTTGCACTCTCAATCAGAAACTGCCTCCTACAAACTGGAAAAACTTTTTCTCATATTATTGTGATATGTATAACTACTAATCCTGGTGATTTAATACAAAATGTAGCTAAAAATGCGGTGCTCTTTTCAGGGCAGCCATTTGTTGACAGACAGACTTTTTGGTTGCGTTCTATAGCAAAGCTCCAGTATAAATCTCTTGTTTGTAATCAGAGTTGATTTCCATGGCTTAGGAGGGATTAGCCTGCACCTGTCCCAGGGCTATTGGACACTTTCGGGTCCTCTGATGAATTGTGTCATCTGGCCCATGATTCACCATCGCCTCTGGGAAAAGACCGGGGATGAAGACCCGGATTTAAGAAAAGACTCAAAGATCTGAAGGTAATCCAAGGTTAAACATTGAGACGAAGCTAAGATATGACTTCTAATCTTTATTCTCATTTCAGTGATGAATGTAAGAAATCCACCCTTACATTGGATAAATGAATGGAGTATGAATCTTTAATGAAACCACATATCACATTCAGACCCCTAGCCTCCCGGGAAGATATTAGACTGCATATGTTGATTAGTGAATCCTTTGTTTACGTGCTCTTATTTGCTTAGTAACCAACTGATTAAAGAGATTGATGCGGCTCATCTTTAAACATTGAAATGAAAGCTTGCCTAGCGTCATTCGGCTCCATAAATCCATCAAATCTCATGGATGCTTATCGTGATTCTTGAACAGACCGGTGTGTTGCATTCCTCAATTGATTAAGTATGATTTAGAAGGCTGAGTCATCCTATAGTCTGTTCTTTGGAGTTAAGCTGTCAGTGAGCTATGTTCACTGCTTTCCTTTGCTATCCATCAAGCTAACACCCACAAGCACACACACGCACAATATGCAGCTGTAGTGAAAAATATAGGCCGACGAAATCCAGGGATGAAGCGGACCAAAGGTGCTTCTTGGAATGATTGAAATGAGAATAAAGGTAGTTGTTGATGAAACACATGAAAAGTGTGCTCTTTAGTGTTTTATTAAGTATAGTGTAGCAAAAAATTTGCATTAGGGTATTTAAAAACAAGGACAAAGGAACTGCACAGCCGTTTTTTGATGACAACTTAGAAATAACCTACATGGTTGTGTTTGACTTGTCGCCTAAGCACAGAGGACATAATTTAAGTCGCTCCCTTGCATTTACATTACAGGTTTTAACTGCAGCAACATTTCTCCGACCATAAGATGCCACAAAGGGTTAAACAGTTAATGCTAGGTTTATCGCTCACCAAGAAGTGCATTGTGTATTTACTTCCCTTAAACTACAAAGCAAATGGGCAATACAGGGAAAGATAAAGGAGGAAGTAAAAAAAAAAAGTTAGTGCATTGAGAAAGAAAAACAAAAACAACTGCAAATGGTTCCGAAACTTTAATAAGTTGGATTTCTGATATCCATGTGCAGGATCTTATGGCAAATCATGATCTTAACAAGATTAAATTAAAAAAGAAACAAAATCAACTTTTATTTATACCCATCTGCTTTTTCCTAGACATCATTTTGGTGCAAATATAAAATCTCCATGGGGACAAAAGTGTTTCATTGAGTTTTATGTAAGAAAAACTTTTTTATTCTACCATTTTAAATACTTCTTTACAAAAGTAAAAGCATTTAGATATTATCTATTATTATTAATCTATGGAAACACAATAATAAACAACAAGAACTGGGAGCTTTTAAAGTGATGATGTAAGGTTTTAAACAGTTTTTTACATCTGTTCAAAGAAAGTGGCAACAAAAACAAGACTAGGCTTGAATTAACATTGCTGGTTCACAACACAAGAACTGATTACATCAAAAGTAAGCAAAATCAAACTGAACATTCCTGTCATGCACTACTTTTTCCAGGCCTGTTACAGCTGGCATTATTACTTAAAACTCACAGCAACTCTTTGAAAAAAGAAGTCGCCACCGAATTAAACCGCACGACCATGTGCAAATGTACAGTGAGGGGTTAAATGACAAAGGCCATCTTTACCGCATAGATTCTCATATAAATATAGATCTCAGAATGAGGGCAACACAACACACAATTAAAATGTAGCAGTGACCATTTGAATATTTAATCCTACAGTCATCCAAACTAAATGCACCATTTGGGTTTAGGTCACGTGCCATCTCAGCACCGACTGAAGAAGGATAACATACGGCGTATTTCCATTAGGGACAATAGAATTTGTAACTGAGGACTTTCACCGGATCTGGTTTTGTTTTAACTGCTGGAACAAGGGTGTTTAACCAGATTCCGGGACACTTATCCAGGGCCGAAGCAGGCACATTCTAAGGAGGTAGGACTTAGAATGTCTGTCTACTGATAATTGGCTATGATCTAGCCACAGCCAGGTTCAATAACGACTGATGTCATTTCTTCTGTCATTATCCTGTATGAATATGGATGCAAAGTCGATCAATGATCAGATAGCAAGGTTCAGACAAAGAAAAGGTTCAGGCTTCTGGATTCATCTATCTGCAATGACAAAATCTCTGCAGGTATTTCAACAGTGACTGGTAAGAGTCTTGGGAAAAGTTCAAGAAACTTAAACAACATTATTACAAAGGAAGGACCAAATAAGGACAAGGTTCAGATTGCCAATACAGCAAGCTGTACCACCTTTTGGAAAAACTTCTCAACCGATACACAAGAACAATTCGGTACCACCACCAGGAGAAACGTTTTTAAGCAGCAAAGAACCTCAGGCAGTGGTTCTAGGAGGTCACGATGAGAAAGCCTTTAGTATATTTTCAAAACAGTTTTTTTTTTCATTGTCAACTCATCTGAAGTATCAGAACTCTAGCTTACACCTTTAGGGGTAGTGCGCCAAGAAACTTGAGCTGGCTGCAAAAACAACAAAGCAAGAATCTCTCGACTATAATTTGTCTCTTGGTAAAGCTATAAGCAAACATCCAAACTGCTTAGCAATGAGAAGAGTTTGAGAAGTTCTGATGACAAACAATGACAATACAAGATTTAGCATTAAATAAACAATAATAATAATATAATCAATAGTTTCTTTAGAGAAAAGCTGTAGTTCTTGTGTGTAAATGTGAGCAAACCCTGGCAAAGAAGGGGAAACGGAACCTGATCTCGGTCTGTAGTGTACTGATATTTGCTTTTCCATTTTACAGATAACACACACACATGCAGGGGGAACAATAACACATGAGCTCACGCAGCTAACATCTGATCTGTGCCACCGACAGTGTCCTCGTTGAGCCAGGCAACAGTGACTTCCTTGAGATAACCTTGCACATCTGTGCAAAGCTGTGAACACAACTACTCCATTATTTTCGGATGTTTAGCATTTTTATGCATCATGCTTCAGGAAAGTTGAACCTTTTTACTAAAAATAGTGATCTTACCCCAACAAAAGCACATTTCAATACACTATAGAATAATAAATAGTTCTTAGATGGTTTACTGTTATGGAAAATGGTAATTTTGGTCAAAGCGAATGCATTTTTGAGGTTGTGTCCATAAAACTTACCATTTGAATTGACTGTACTTTACTACACTAAACTTAAAGGGACAATTATGGATAAGCAGAATAAAGCAAAACATAAATAGTTCATTTCAATCAATGAATAGCTTTTTAATGAGAAGGTTTTAAGTGATTTTAAATTCTGCTGTTAAAAAGCCGAATACAAAAGTGGAGTAAAGAGATTTACTCATTATATCCTCATATGCATATTGGAAATCTCATCAGAAAGGATTAAGCCCTCAGACCTGAGGTCAGCTGGCTTAAATTAAACTGTCAATAGTGAAACATTTTACAAACGGCCCTGTTTTACCCCATTGATTGTTGGTGAAACCGTAGGACGGCTTGACGCCAAACTCCAAATGAAAGTATCATCAAGAGTAAGAAACTACTCTGTAAGTATTGTATTTATTTTGATCTCCATTAGCTGTCATAAGTACAGATACTCATCCTGGAGCCATAACAACTGTCAGAAAATACAACCCCCTGTAGAAAAACATTAGCTAAAGGATCCACAACCCATTATTTTGAAATATCAGTACCATAGTATGAAATTACAGTAGGTAAGAAACTTCATGTCTTAGATGTACCATGACTATGATTGAAGATATCGCGTGACAAGACCACGTCATGCCACGTTCTTGTTCCACACTGACTAAAACTGGGAACAGGAACAAAACCAGTTTAGTGTCACCATGAACAAACATTCTTTAAACATATGTTGAGCATCTGTCAACATAAAGAATGCTACCAAAATCCTTTAAGACTGAACCAACTGGGCAACGGCACAAACAAAAGAACCAAGTGATTGTGACAGCATTGCAAAGAGAATGACATAAAACATATAAAATACTCAAAAGAATAAAATAATCAAATTAAGAACTTTATCTTGAGGTCTCGTTCAGTCTGGGTTTAAGGTCTTTAGCTGATGGACATGTGCAATGTCTCTTTGTGGTAAGTGCTTCTATGTAACATTATCCATGTTAAAAGAAGCTTAAGAAGTAATACTATTTTTAAGTATACTACGCCCTTATTGTTCGGATATTGTGACCAGATGAAAGCCACATTTTCAAAGCTCTGGCCAATTAAAATCTGTAACACTTTACTTAAACTTTCATACATAAGGCTGACATTACAATGTCATTATCTGTCATTAGTATGAATAAGGTGTCATGAAGGCTGTAATTAAATGTCGTTTGCTAAATTATGACACATTTTTAGCTATGTTGGCATTTTTTGGGTGAGGTGAAGGGATCTAGTGGGGTTAGGTAAAGTTAGGGTTAGGGTTAAGGTTACGGTTAGGTAGGGTTGTTAGGGGTTAGGGGGTTAGGGTTAAGGTTAGGGGTTAAGGTTAGGGTAAGGCAGGGTTAAGGTTAGTAGGATTAGGGTTAGCTTATTATCAATGCAACACATTAGTTTCAACCAGATGTGTTGGAGCACGGAGACATCTAAAAGTCTCAGGAATCGGGCCCTCGAGGACTGGAGTTGAATACCCCTGGGTTAGGGTAACAACCAGAACTTAATGACAGCCTTCATGACACCTTAATCATGCTAATAACAGGTGTCATGTCATAATAATGACAGCGTAATGTCATTCATTATGTATAGAACTTGAAGTAAAATGCTTACCTTTAAATCAAATGTGGTTGTACGTATTTCATAGCATTTTATTTGTTTATTGTGCACAGATCATGCAGAAAAAACATTTAACTCTATTAAGTCAAAATGGATCGATCATAGCTGCTAAACTAGCTTTCATTCAGCAGCCCTTAACAGGTTGCTGTTGTTTTGGTAATTTTCTTCTCTAAAATGGAAGAAGTTGGACAAAATCTTCAAACTATTTTATCCAGACAACTTTAAAAATCAGAATGCGTATCACTCCTGGTAGTCAGTGGTGGTTCTCTCCTTCATCTGGCTACAAGCTGCCCTTCCTGTTCAATGTGCTACTCTGATGTTGTGCAGTCACTGTGAAAAAGTTTGGTGAGTGTGTGTGGGGCTTGCACTTAGCTACGAAGATCAAGGCTGAGAGTTTGCGAGTGTGTCTTTGTACTTAAGTATGAATGCATGAGTGTGTGTGTGTGTGTGTGTGTGTGTGTGTGTGTGTGTGTGTGTGTGTGTGTGTGTGAGAGGCAATGATACAGAGGGAAAGACATCAAAGTGACTCTTTCATCAGCTTGAGTGAAGACATAGAAACCCAACTCGTGAAAAGTTTTGTTTGTGTGTCTCTCTCTCTCATGACAATTCTACCTTTGTCAGCCTTTTAATGTAGAAACTTGAATGGAAGTTACTGAAAAAAAAAGTTCAACAGGCACCTGCATCAATAGCAGAGGAAAGTAGTGTTGTCCAACTTTAGAAGAAGCTTTAGATCTGCACAGCGAGATGAATAGAAAACTAAACATCCTAGAAGGCAAGCAGGGTTGGGGTCAATTATAATTTATAATTAATTACAAACATGGCATAATTATAATTTAAATTTAAAAATAGGCTGCTGTCATAATTCAATTGTAATTGAGTTCAGATCATTTACTTGATAATTGCCATGAAAATTCCATAAAATTTGCCAATTATAGATTAACAAAAAACCGGGGAACCATGTTATGTTCTATGTACAGTTCTACACATACAGTATGTAGTCAACAATTATTAAAATATGTTTCAAATCAAGTTTTTCCACATTTTATCATTTAAAGAAAATATAAATCTAGGGGTGTATTGACACAAAAAAGCTCAGACGCCCACACTAAAATTATTAAAACCTATATTTTCATTGATTAGGAAGCCTAACAAGGTAAACCAATAGAGCTTCTCTAGATTTTACTCAATTAGCAAACCTTCATCTTTTATCACAATATTGCATTTTGAGTTTATTTTTTGAAAATGCGACTTTAATCTAGACATTACATTTAACCTTTATTCTAGAACTTTCAACTTAAACCTCGACATTTCGACCTTTGTCAGCCTTTTAATGTAAAAACTTCATAAAGTTCAACAGGCACCTGCATCAATAGCAGAAGAAAGTAGCATTGTCCAACTTTGGGAGGAGGTTTACAACAGCACCACAAACTAAACATCCGTAGATGGCGAGCTCCAGTGGCTCAGCAGAAGAAGAAAAATCAACAGTCTTCAGATTTGACAAATAACAGCTCCTCTTCCCAATGTGAGTCACTATGGCAAAGCCTTGGGGGTCGAATTATTGCTGTAACCTTGCAGTTTAAACAATGTTGCCCGCAGTCATTGCTGCAATACTGAGACGGAAAGTGAACAATCATGCTGCCGGAGGACACACTTACAAAAACAAAAAACAAAAAAAGCACCAGGCGCACCTAAAAACATTTCCCAGGAAAGATGGAATGTTGTGACACGTATCAAGTGCTGATGGTGCAAGACGACGAACGTAGCAGGAAATTGTCAAAAATGACGCCCAACTGTCATCGTTCTATTTCCAGATGGATTTTCTAAAACATCTGGTAAGACGTTCGGCCAATGGTCTACAACCCATGGTCTCTGGGCCATGTGTGGCTCTTTCATCCCTCTGCTGTGGCTATGTGGACACAAATAAGTCAGGTATATGTGTATTTATTCACCAAGGGGGATTCAGACTTAAACTATAACCTAAACCAACTCTCTACTACAGATATTTTGATACTGAATTTTAACTTAACTAGATTTATATTAGAGAAAGTTTAAGTACAGGAGTTATACAGTTATTTGATATTTATTGTTTGTGATGTGCATTTGAAAAAAAAAAAATAGTAAATAAATAAAAAATAAAATTTGAATCCATTTTTAGCAGTTTTTTTCTTTCTTTTTCAATTACTAAATATCTCAGGCAACCACATTTTAATTCCAGGTGACCCCACACGGGGTCGCAACCCCAAGGTTGAAAAACCCTGTGCTAGGCATTTTATATTACAATGAAACTGTACTCTTGGTAAACATGAAACATTGAGTTTCCCAATAATAAGATGGAAAGATCTTTTAAAAAATATTATATATATTTTAACACATTTTAACTCATTGTCTGCCAATGTCGTCTTTTTTTCTCAGCTTTTTGACACAAACTGGTGATTTGAAACTTGCCTCTATTCAACTGCTCATTATGGAAGAACGAAACAAGCTAGAAACACATGAAAGTAGAGAGTCTAATCTTTCAGAATCTGGTTTCAGATTTCAGATTGTCATAGTACAAAATATTTTGTAGGCCTTGAAAGATCAGTGAAAATCATCTAGAATGCACGGCAATATGTGGTTGCTGCTCTGAAAATGGCTGGTAGTGAATGGGTTAAGAAAAGAAAAACAACACTTTTTGTTCATCTAATGCCTGAATATGTTCAGAGGTGACGTTTCAACACTTAACTTACACAAGCCATTTAGCAAAGACTGTTGTATGAGTTAAAATACCATGCAGTGTTTATCATTATTCATTATATTTATTTGTTTGTTTGTCATTGTTCCATTTCAGAACAAGATTTTACCAGTGGCTAGGTGTTTTATATCTTCCAAAAGTAGTCTGTAACTGTACTTTTGGTAAACATTTAACATATTAAGGTTATTTTCTATATTTTGAGAAAAAAAAAATTAAAAGACATTTTGGGTGTATTTAAAAAATAAAAAGAGAAATATTTTGCAGGGTTCCCACACTTTTTTCCACAATGATTTTCCAAAAATATTTGACCAAATTTCCAGTTCTGAGGCGCTTAGATATTTTTTTTTTGCGTATGAATTTCCTGGTTTTTAACGTACGCCAGCTGAAGTGATTTGACCGATGCACAGTTTTATAAATGAGGCAAATCTCGTGATTCCCGCTTAATTACTTTTACTTTGAGATAATGCTTTAACATCTTTTAAACATTAAAATAAAATAAATAAATAAAACAATAAAATAAAATAATAAAATAGGCTATATTTCAAAACTATTCTAACACAATTTTTGTTCTAACACCTGAACATGTTCAAAGGTGATATTTCAATACTTCAACACAAGCCATTTAGCAAAGACTGTTATATGTGTGAAAAACCCTAACAAACAGCTGCAGTATTTAGTAAAAACTGTATCGTACTAGCTTGTGCTTGTCTAATAAGAAGAATGCTGCATAATAACAACTTTTTAAAAACTTGAGTGGTATTTATTACCCCTGCTGGCTGACGGCCTGGTGCGGCTGCGGGACCGGCTTCGCTGACGCTGCAGTCGAGATTTGCCCAAGAATCTGTAGTAGTAGGAACGTCTTCCAGAACCTTTCCTAGAAATCCCAGCCATGGTGGTGGTGGTGGTGGTGGTGGTTCCCACTGACTTACACTAAAAAGCAAATCCTTTCTCAAGTGCTATCAGTGAAGATAAACAGCCAGCCACGTTTGTAGTCTCTTTATCGCATATTAAAGTACTTGTGAGTCTGTCTGCTGTCATCCATTTCCACTTAAGTCACAGAAACCTTGAGTGACTTTAGATAAAATGGATTAAAGCATCAAACATCGACTTCTGCTCAATTCTCCTGATTCCCTTAAGCTCTGATTGCTGCTGAAGCTCTAAAACACTCCCACACAAAAGTTTCCCGCAGTGAAATCCCACAAGCATGACGTCCACAATACAGTGTGAGTTTGTATCCTGAATGACAGGAAAGCTCTTCCTGTTCCCAATGAAGCAATTGTAGGAAGAAAAAAAAAAAAAAAAACTCATAAAAGCTAGATTTCTAAGTTTCCCCAGGTGTGGTTTGGTTAGAGAAGTTTCTGAAAACTTACAAGTGCACGTGCACAAGCACTAGTTATCTCCTCCTCTTCTGTGTTTTAAGAGAGAGAGAGAGAGAGCGAGAGAGAGAGAGAGAGAGAGAGAGAGAGAGAGAGAGAGAGAGAGAGAGAGAGAGAGAGAGAGAGCGAGAGAGAGAGCACGTGCTTTGTGTTTGAGAACAACAGGAGAAAAGTAAAACTCCTCAGTGGAATGGAGTTAAAACTCTCAACACTTCCCCATTAGCTATGAAATATGTCCAAGACTCCCAGTTAAGAAAAAAAAAAACAGTGCAGGCGCAGGGGCGGAGCAGAGATTTTAAAAGTATAGGGCAACCATCGACTCCCAATTTAGTTTATTAAATTATTGACTAAAACCATGACAAAGCTGTAATTAAGTCAGTCATATTCAACATGTCTCTTTACGTCTTAATTTTAGTTATTATTACCCCAGAAAACCTTAAAAGCAGGAAATGTTTTTAACCCCTTTTTACATTTTCCTTTGTCCATTTTCGCAATTTCCTTTTGTCCCATTTTTGAACTTTTCAAAAAAAAAAAAGACACTTTTTTGTTTTTTCAGACTTTAACTTCCTTTTGCCAATAAATATCCCTTTTTGTGATTTTTTGTTCATTTTTGCAAGTTCTTTTTGACATTTTAATTCATTTTTTGTCCTTTCTTTAACCATTTTTTTTTTGCCACTTTTCATCCAAATAAGTTAACTTTTGCCCAATGAATACCACTTGTTTCCTCTTTCCCTACATTTTTCCTGTTTTTCACTCATTGTTGGCCACATTTTGCATATTTAAACTACCTTTTACCATTACATACCACCTCATGACTGCTTTGGGCCCATTTTAGTCACTTTTCACTCTTTCCTTGCCATGTTTTTGCCACTTTTGAACCATTTTCTGTCACCTGTTATTTTTGGTCACTTTGTTTACCTTCTCGGAACAGCGGCTTCGTCAAATGTCTGGCTGTGATTGACTTGATCACCATTTAACTGGACCAATACGTACAACATTTCCCTCTGTAAAAAGTAAGGGGGATGAATTTTAGTTTTTTCTGAAAGTGTGTCGCATCCCCCACGGGTGAGACGTGCCTGTGCAGGGGTGTTCAAGTCATTTTAGTTCAGGGGCCAAATATGGATAAGTTTGATCTGAAGTGGGCCACAAAGGTGGGAAATCGAACAATTTAATCATTTAAAAATGCTACTTAGCATTTCCATGTATAAAGTATATAAAGTATGTAGTACATAATGCACTGACAACATTAAAGCAATAGATGACAGGTAGTGACTATATCTATTTAATTTGGGGAAATTTTGTCAAATATTTTGTGGATTGAGCAGGATTTTGGAAAAAAAAAATCCTGCTTTATTTCACAATTTAAAAGAGTAAAAATGATTTCCATGGTGTTATATAAGCATGAGAAAACTGCCAAGCCCAGCAAATATTGTAGAGTTTCATTGAATTTGTGACAAATTCAATAAAACTTCACTTGAATAATTGTAAAGTTCTACTTCCAAATAAATCAGTTTAAATGTTGTGTTTTTTTTTTTTTTTTTTTTTTTTTTTTTTTTAAGTGTATTGTTTTGCATGGATGCCAATATTTATGTTTGGATATGCTTAATTTCAATAAATAATTCCCATGAAAATTTTAAATTTGTTGAATATTGACAAAATTTCTGAGCTTACGTTCCCGTGGAAATGTGCCAGATATTTTACGCCCCTTTGCAACCCTACTGAGATATTTACAATTAAATTATATGGTCATTTAAAAACAAAAAATAAAATAAAAAAATATTAATTAAATAAATACATTTTAAAAATTCAATAAATGAAAAAAAAAAAAAAAACAACTCAGACATTTTCTGTTTGCCCGCAGGCCGATTTGGATGTTTTAAAGGGATGGATTTGGCCCCTGGTCCTTGAGTTTGACACACGTGATCTAGTGGGACTGTCGGTTCAACCGCCCCTGACTCCTGATCCAGTCACTCTTACATTCCAGGTTTTACAAAGCAGTTCCTTTCATTATCCTCCCAGGGAAAAAAACCAGTCCTGACTGGGAGTGACAGCCAATCAGAAGCAGATGTCAAAGGGCTGTAAAGAGTGGTGAACAGCCAATGACTGGTGCTCAGAGTGAAAAAAGAAAAGGGTCAGACAAACAGAGCATAGTTCACCAGAGTAGACAATAGCACACTCTCTAGCTCTGCCTTGACTATCGCCGTCTGTTCTGATGCTTGTTGCTAGTGAGCGCAGTGGGAACCATAACACCAGTATTTATCATTACCATTACCTCAGCCCCATAAACTCCCAGTGACCCAACACAGTGGTTTGTATTCCTGCTTCTGTCACCCAAACATAGAGCTCCACTGTTCTGTGGATCCCGTGGAGAGTATTTAGCGCGACCATTAGCAGGTACACATCAGTTACCACATCCAGCTATGAGTTTTCACTGTCGGAGTTAGATGGATGTATAGGAATCCCTATAGCAGCACGTTAACGTGTAAGCAGGGGTGGAATGGGACAAAAAATCCACTATATTATTAGAGGACACCATGAAGAAGCCGTTATTAAGTCAGTGATGCTCAACATGTGGCTCTTTATGTCTTCATTTTAATTAGGGAAACATTTTAACATCAATTATTTGGCCATTTTGCAATTTCCTTTGTCCCATTTTCAGTTCAAGTTTCCGACACTTTTTTCATATTTTATCTACCTTTTGTCAATAAATATCTTTTTTTTAAAAAATGTTTTATTTTCTTTTTGACACTTATCCAATTTTTGTCCTTTCTTTAATTTTTTGGCCACATTTCATCCAAATAAATTAACTTTTGCCCAATAAACACCACTGTTTCCTTTTTTCCTACATTTTGCCTGTTTTTGTTTCACATTGTTACCCTTTTTCACTATTATTTGCCCCATTTTAGACACTTAAGCTACCCTTTGCTATTAAATACCACCTGGTTCCTCTTTATTCGCCCATTTTTTGGCCACTCTTAACTGCTTTTGGACCACTTTGTCATGTTTTTAGCACATTTGGATCATTTTTGTCAATTTTTGCTAGTTCTTTTTGGCACTTCTATCCAATTTGTGTCCTTTCTTTAGTTTTTTTGGCCACTTTTCATCCAAATAAGCTATAAATACCAAATGTTTCCTTTTCCTCGATTATTTGCCACATTTTTCCCATTAAAGCTACAGTACCCATTGCTATTACATACCACCTGGTTCCTCTTTATTTGCCCATTTTTCGACCACTCGTGTCTGCTTTTGGCCTATTTTAGTCACTTCACACTATTTTTTTTTTGCCACATTTGAATCATTTTTAGCCACTTGCTACCATGTCTGCATCCACTCGCTCATATGAAAAAAAAAATTAAAAAATAATGTAGTGGACTTACTTCGGGTCGACGGCCCACCGGGATGATGCCCCGGTATGCCGGATATAAATGGGCAAAAAAGCTGAACTCAAGCTAAAGTACACTGACTGTGTTGGCAGTTTATTGGCCACAGTGGGAACAGTTATAGTGAGTTCTTGTTTGGCCAGGGCAGGAGTTTAAAGACGAGGCAGAGAAGGAGAAACAGGTTTTTGTTTGTCTAGTTGGCTTTAGGACAAAGATACCTATCCAGCAAAGTGAAAAGGCCATTGGACTCAAGGAAAAGTGAATTCAGCAAGTTTTCTTTCTTTTTAACAAAGAAAAACTCATATTTAGTTGCAATAATACTGACATTTCCAAGGTTCCAGAAGACAAGAACAAAATGTATTGACCAGTAGGAACGTCACGGTATTGAAAATATCACAATACCGTGGTATTACAAGTGCTTCGATATCGTGTTTTTGTTATTATATAATTTATAGTTACGAGGCAGTTTCTATACCCGTGTTGCCTTTAACTGAGTGATTAGAATTATTGATCTTTAGCTAAATAATCTCTGTTAGTTGGCAGTATTCAGTTTAGAATGTCATAAATCTAATAGTATGACAATAAATACTGAACAGACAATTTCTCAAAGGTCATTATTCTTGTTATTGTTAGCATTGCTGCAAACTGTGTGCCTTCTTGTGAAATCATGAACTTTTGTACAATATTGCAATAAATATCGTACTGTGAATATACTGAACCGTAATATTTAGACATCGTTACATCCCTATTGACCAGTAACACAAACCCTTCACTCAAGCAGAGGTGCTTCATACTTAACTTTGGACTTTTTCATTAAATCCAATCATTAGGACTACTAGTACAGTGTCCACCAAACTATGTATTCATATAGTGGGAGGAGCTTAAGTAGAGTTGTCAATTATGGCCACATGAGTATGTGTTTGAAGGTTGGATGTACAAAGAGGTGTACATACTCTGTACTCTGTAGTGTGATAAAGGGGTTTATTTGTGAGTGCAAATTAAAATAGCGTGTGCGATTACCCAGGTTTAATTCTATGTGTGACATGCGCATGATTAATTTATAAATGAAATTTGCACCGACGTTCATTGGTCCTTAGATCCTCCTTCGGCAAGGAAAACGTCAAAAACCCAGTGGGAAAATTAATTACATACAAATATGTCATGTACATCCAAGGTGCGCCCTAGGTTATAAACGTGTGGTGAAAATATCAGAGTTTATAATGCTGTGTTAGTGGAGAAATGTGCATGTTTTCGGTTCAAGCCTCACCTGGGCCATCACTGTGGGATGTTGAGCAAGTCCCTTAACCCCGAACTGCTCCCCAGGCACCGCAAAATGGCTGCCGACTGCTCCCCAGGGATGGGTTAAATTGCAGAGGACAAATTTCAACATATATACATGACGAATAAAGGCTTAAAGCCCAGTTTAATTTAATTTAATAACTTTCAGGAACTATTTGAGTTTATTTTGAACTTCCGTTGTCGCAACTCTCTCTCTAAACGGCTCTAGACGTCTCTCCCCCCTCTCATGTCCCGTCAATGTCGTTATTAACGACAAAGTACCTAAAATCCCAGTTATGTCACTCGGAATCAAAGGATTCAAATTGCCAAACCCGCCAATAACTTCCGGGAACTGTTGTGTGCTCTCCTAACCCGTGTTCAAAATAAAATGAAATGAATCATTGTGATTAATCATCACTTACAGTAAATAACTTTTAGCAGTCCAAAAAACGTTTTTAATATTGACCTTTTTTACACACAGTGTAACACAGTGACGTCTTAAACGGGAACCGGAAGTACCGTGACGTGATCAAAATTGGGAAACGTAATCTCAAAATGAAATGAAAATAAATGTTTTGCAACACCGAATAAATCCAAAATAATGGATGCACACACTTGGATTATGTGCAAGCTGTTAAAAAAATTTCAGCTCAATGAGACACCGTGTCGGGGAGATATGCACACACACACGCACACACACACATGTTCCTTGCTTTTTTAGAGAGATGAATTTCTTACCAATACAAAAACTACCAGGTAATCAATACATGCATAATAAATACATCCACTCTCCAGTTTAATAAAAATGGGTGAATTTCCCTTTCAAAGTAAAAGAAACCTATAATACCAATTATGTCAAGTGAAGGTGAATTAATATTATTGTGGTTTTCATTGCAGATGTTTAAGCACAGATAATAAACACAAGCACATTCAATTGCACAGCCATTCAATACAGTATTTCATTCAATTCACTACATAAATATGACAAGCTATTAGAGAAAATCTGTTTTTTACATGATAATCTACATTATTTCAAACAAACAAAAAGCTTCAGACTGGTGGTCCTATCTTTCTAAAAGGCAAATCTACTACTGTTCATTATTACAGTTGTGTTTTCAGCTGCTTCAGTCGTCTTTGGTAAACAATACTTTGCCCTCTAAACAACTGCTAGACATTTTAATAATGTAAGACACAGAAATAATTTGCCGTAAGCAACAACAGCAACAAAGCGAAACGCAAAGTGTCTTTTCAACGTTGCAGTAAATAGAGATAAAGAGAAGTGAACGATCTGGTTCAACCATATTTGTATTTTTTTCCCCTTGTTTGCTTGCATACAACAGATAAAAGACAATTGTATGACTTGCGTCACAGTCACTGTGTTGGTTGGAGGCAAAAAGAAGAGCAGCTGTAAGCAAATGCAATAATTTACGAAGACAAACAAAGCCTAAAGGTTTGACTGGATTTACACCAGATAAAAAAACAACAACGAGTAGAATATTTTTACCCTTCTTCTGTAACTACACCAAACTTGCCATATTTTAACCTATTTTCATCACTTTCTGCTCCTTTTAATGCATTTTTTCTACATTACTCCCATTTCTGACACTCCTACATCACATTTCAATGACTTTTCTGCACATTGTTTCCACTTTCAAGACATGTTCAGCACTTATAAACCCTTTCCACCACTTTTTCACCTAAAGTCACACAAGTTGACCCATTACTGGCCACGTTTACATGGGAGCTTTAATTCCTCTTTAAAGAAGAATACAAGTTAATTCCTCTTTAACCTGACCTTGTAAACACTTAATTCCTAATACTAATTTAATTCTGAATTAAACTTAGTTCCGAACTAGGTGGCTGGTTTATTCAGTTTTTAAATCCGAATTAAATAATTTATCTTTCTGGTAAACAGTTAACAACACTTAACGCTGCTTTAAGTTAGTTCCAGTTGTTGTGCGCATGCGCGACTTGCGGCGATGGCGCGTTGGGTGACGATGGCGGCCCGGAATAGAGCTGAAGCTATTTAATAAGAGCCTTAAAAGACATGGATATAATGAAAGACGGGGATGAACGGAGGCATAAACATGCAGACATTCACACGGACACATGGACGTATTACACACAGAGATCAGCAAATGGAGCTGGCGTCACCGAACGGATGATACTAAGACCCGGAGACGGAGTAATTGCGTCCCCATACTACTGCATAGGCTGTAATATCACCAAGTTAATCACTGTAACGGTTGTTAGAGCTACTATCTTTACCAGGGAGAAACTATTTATTTCTGGTTGTTGTTTTCCGGAGTTTTACTGGGTTTTATTTACCGATGATTAGTTCATATCTCCTTTATTGTTGAGCTGCTGCTTCAAAACTACAATCAAAATAAAAGTGAAAACAGTCATCACGTGTGGTCTTCTGTGTTATAGCCGACAATAAAATGTTTGTTGTGTGTTTTTTCCGATAGACGTGATACGTCACGTTTGCCCACTATCCAATCAGAGCCTTCCCAACCCCCAGACCTAAAACGGAATTACCTAAAGATGAAAAAAAAACGGTTTTCCATGTAAACCTCAGTTTGGGAATTACTATTTCCATGTAAACATGAAGCAAAACACTTTAATTCCGAATGACTGAATTCCGACTAACTAATTCTGAATTAAAAAAAACATGTAACCATTGCCATGGTCACTTTTAACCTCTTTTCACCATATTTCATGCTTATTTTTTTTGCCAATTTAACCACATTCACTATTTCTCATGAAATTCCATTACCCCAACTTCCCACATTACCCATTTCTGCCACTTTTAAGCCAATATTGACACGTCTGTTTTTTAGCCACTCTATTATGCAACTTTTAACCAATTTCTGTGGCTTTTAAAATCCCATTTCACCACTTTTTCCACCATTTTTGGTCACTTTAATCCATTTTATTTCTAATAAAACAAGGACTCCAATTATTTTCACTCAGAAAATAAATTTAAAAAAAATAAATAAATATTTATTTTTTTTTTATATAAAAAACTAAAATGTTGAAAGAGAGATGATTTGAATTTCTTCTATAACTATATATATATAATTTCTTTGCTAAAGGTGATGTGACTGAACCAGTCAAACAGGAAATAAGAATCACTTCAACACTGACCTCTACTGGAGCTTCTGGTAAAGTACAAGTTGACTGTGATTCTCAGTCAATTTCACACTCAACAACTTTCCTCCAAAAAAAAGGCTTGATAGTTATTTAACAATCTGTTAAAAACAAACTTAATCCACAATGATAATGGTCATCGTGAAAAAAAAAAAAAAAAACCTTGTCTCTTTCTCTGCTCGAACCATTCTAACCAGTATGTCTGCTGCTATGGTGACAGTCTAGTCCCATCTCATGTGGCCTTTTCTTCTTTCTTTTATTTGTGCCTCCCACTCCCTCTTGGCCTCGGAGTAAAGGCCAAACTGCAGAATGTCCTGCCCCACCGAGCAGCGCTCAGAGAGGGTGAGAGAACAGAGAAGTGTGTGTGAAAGTGTTGGTCAGAGACAAACACGATGGATGTGATTAAAAGAATAAAAAGCACGAAGAGATGAGAGAGATCAGACAGTATTAGTGGTTCCATGTAGAAAACCAATGAATTTAAATAGTTACAAGGTTATTTTGGCATTTTATTTTATTAAGGTCACTAACAGTTCAATGGATGCTTAAAGCTGCGTGGGACAATAACTGACTTCTTTTTTTTTTTTTTTTTTTAACTGGACACATATTTCATTCAAACGTTGTTCTCATCCACTAAAAAAACTGCCAAAGTGACATTTCTGCTGCTTTCATTGACTGAAAGTTGTACCAAAACAATGACAGAGGTTGATTTTGTGGCTTTGCACCAAAACATTTGAATATGGCAGAGAAATAATGTCTCGCGCAGTGACGTAAACTAACCAGAAAAAAGTAACTGTAAAAAAATCTCAGTAAAAATGGAGAATAAAACACTTCTACGCCATCTTTACACCCTTCTACCGGGTTCCCAGTCCCACAATGCAATGCGTAAAACCTTTCTCACGTGACCATTTGTCAACAAACCCATTGTTTGTGATGGAGTCGACAACAATTTTTCAAATTTATTTAATTGTAATTATTCTTATTTTAAATAAAAATAAAAATGTATTAAAAAAACAACTATTTTTGAAGTGATCATTTTAAATGCGTTAATTATTTTGTTTATGCAAAAATCCTCTTGTTTTTCCAAAAGAAATACCTTTTGATTATTATGTTACATTACATTATGTCATTATCTGTTACATTTAAAGCTGCCTTACGTGGCAGCTTTTAAAGCGACAAAAGTTATTTAACTGTTCTTTGCAGAAAAAGTGAATTATGTGCTCTGATTAACCAATTTCTATTCATTAATGTTTACTATTCTTATAACTGTTATAGTTTAATTATTCATGTCGACATTCTGCACATTTTTTGGTTTCTGATTCGAATAAAAGGTCAAAACACTAAACTTTCAACAGATTAATTTTTGGGTTTCAATGAGAAATTTGGTGGCTTTTTATTAACACAGAAAAACACAGAAAAGCACAAGTGGAAAAAAGACCTAATAACAAACAACCTCTCTTCTTCTTCGTTCTCTATGGATTAAGCAATAATTTTCTTTTTTTTTTCTAGCAGAATAATTTTATCACTAAATTAAATATCTGACAGGATCACACGCACACGCACACACACACACACACACACACACACTCTAAACAAACCAAATTGCACATTTTCGTGTTTGACAAGCAGGCGAATGCTTACTTTGGTAAATCTGTTCCAATAAAACATCCACAGATCAAACTGCATTGGTACGATGAGTCAGAACCAAAGATTATAACGTAAACAGCGAGACAGTGCACACACACACACACACACACACACACACACACACACACACAATCGCCTTGTTGGATGAATATGTTTACATTTAATTATTGGCAGTATGAAGAGATGCTAATTCTAACAGGCACATTCTCAGACACCTTATAATTAGACATTCCTGTTCATCTTTTCTCATTAATTCTGCTTTTATGTAAGTGAAATAAAACACAGGCTTCCATTTTGGAATAATTAACACATTTTGTGCCTGATAGAAGTGATTATTTATCATTGGATTATAATAGCGGTATTTAAAAAAATGCACTTGATGCTCTGGAAATTCAGTAAGAAACTTGTTCAAATAAATACACTAAACCAGTCTAGGCAAAACAAAATAATAAAATTAAATTCAGTATTTAGGCTTTCATTATGGCAATTAATTTTTTAAAGGCAATTTAAAAAAATTGCTGACTCATATCTATTGCCATCTAACCTCGCAGAAGATATTTTCCACCTCCAAAATGTAACACTTCACTTGTAAAACAGCAAAAAAAGTTCAAGGCTATAATATATTTTCCTTAAATGTTCAATTACTTCTATAATATCCAAACAAATATATTTTATTTTATTATTATTATTATTATTATTATTATTATTATTATTATTTTATTTATTTATTTATTTATTTTTTTTTAGGTATAACTCATAAAAGCAACACAATACAAATAAATATCACGTTATCAAAAAATAAAATCTTTTATTTTTTAACGCTTGGATGATGACCTAGCAATACCTAAACTCTTCCATGGGTGGGGTCAAACAGACCCCACTCAGAATCACTGCATTTCTGTAGCAAACTTAAGGAATATCTTCAATTTTGGTTAAAGACAATGACTTTCATTGTATTTTGGTCAACTAAAGAATGATTAATTTCAATGTGCATATTATGTTTTAGATTTTATTAGTTGTCATAATTTCATTTAGTTTTTGTTTACGCAAACATTTTATTTATTTTTTTAAAGAAGCCGACGAAAACAAATGTGACACAGGTGAAACATTTCTTAATTTTTCCCTTAAAAATGTAAATTGCCTTACGTCACAAATATGTTTAATGCCTAAAAAATGGAAAAACAAAAACTTTTAATGCCTCGGGGGTCATTATGACACCACTTATGCATGTTAGCATTAAAGCAACAATCCTTCCAGTAAAGGCATCTGTAATTGCCAGTGTTCGAACAGGAATGTTAGTAAAAAACACCAAAAGAAAAGAATTGGAGGACAGTGAAACCAGAAGGTCTGTTTTATAGGTGAGAAAACATGTCATTACAGAAGTTTCCTCTTCTAGTTCATTCCTCTGCTTTTTATTGATGCTGTTTTTACATTCTCCTTGGTGTTTACATGGGTAAAACGAAGGAAAGAAACCACATTTCTACCCCCACGACTTACTTTTACTACGTGTAACAAAACAGATCAGATTAAGAGCATCTGATTGTGTGCAATCAGACAATTTCATCCCATTATTTAACCACAGAGGTTCACACGTCATCTCATCATGGTGTCTCCAGGTTTAGCAGAGACAAAATAAGTTGATTTATTTTCTCGTCAGTGAAGTCTTTGGAGCGTGGGAATCCACCTCTGTGATCTAAACACTCATTTCACAGTTTGTTTGTTTTAACACTGATCCAAACTGTAGACACGTCTGTGCATCTGTGTCATTCCTCAAAAGAAAATGTGATTGAGGGAAAGGGCAAAACCAAGAGAAATGGATACAATATATTTATCTGAATAATATCCATTGTTGTCCAGGAAGTTGATTATAATTTGCTCCATAGCATATAGTCATCTGAAAGATGTACATCCTTGTTTTAATCAGAAATAAAATGGGTTAAAAGTGACCAAAAATGGTGGTGAAATTAGATTTTAAGAGTGGGCAAAAATGGACAGAAAAAGTGGTAAAGGGGTTCAAAGTGTCAATATTGAGTTAAAAGTGGCAGAAACTAGGTAATTTAATGTAATATTGCCATTTCATTGTCATGAAAGTGGAAAAATGTCCAGAAATGCATTGAAATTTGATGGAAAAGCAGCAGAAATGTAGAGTACTGTAGCAAAAATGCATTAAAAGGAGAAAAAACACGGCAAGGAAAAGTGATTAAAATAGTTTAAAATATGGCTAGAAGAAAAAAAAAAGTGCAGAAAAGGCATTAAAATTTGATGAAGTAGCAGAAATAGGAGTAATGTTGCAAAAATGCATTAAAATGTGGCACGTTTGGTGTAGTTGCAGGACAAAGGTAAAAATAAGCAAAACATTGACAATAATGGGTCACACATATGTGACATTAGGTGGGAAAAGGGACAAAAATGTATTGAAAGTAGAAAAAACGTGCATAAAAAGCCATTGCAGTGGCAGAAATGGGAGTAATGTAGCAAAAATGCATTAAAAGAGCAAAAATATGGCAAAAAAATGTCATTAAAATAAGTTAAAATATGGCATGTTTGGTGTAGTTGCAGTAAAAGGGTAAAAATAAGCAAAAATGGGTTCAAATTGTTCAAAGAAATATTCCTAGTTTCACTAGGTCTCTTAGTGTCTCACGACCAGTGTTTGGAATAACGGCGTTTGTTTTTCAGTAACGGGGTAATCTAACTAATTACTTTTCACGCCGTTACAACGCCGTTATCGTTACTGAACGTTAAATACGGTGCGTTACATGTAATGATTAAATAAACTGCTATCCGAAAGCATCCCTGGCTTCTTACTCAATGTAATGAGGAGGCGGTCTAAGAACAAGGTGAGCGATTATGATTGGCTAAGGCCACGTGCCAGCACACGCAACACACACACACACACACACACACTACAGATTTGATGAAGCAGCAGAGATGGTGAGCGTGGAGCAGTCTGATGAAAAGTTGTCATTTTTAAGGTGACGATACAAACACTACTTTATATTAATTGTGGTCAAAGACAAAAACGTACATGTGAAGTGTTCATTATATACAGGAGTGAAGACTTGGTCCACATCCGTTGTAAGAAACTCAAAATTAATGAAGCACCTCACAACGACACACGCATCTAAAAAATCTGAATTATTTGACATATAGAAACTTTTTTTTTTTTTTAACAGTAACACAAATAGTTACTTTCCTTGGTAATGAGTTACTTTTATTATAGAGTAATTCAATTACTAACTCAGTTACTTTTTGGAACAAGTAGTGAGTAACTATAACTAATTACTTTTTTAAAGTAACGTTCCCAACACTGCTCACGACCCCAAATGGGGTCCTGACTCCAAGGTTGAGAACACATGTTGTAAGAGCCTGCATCTATGCATTGTTGCTATGTAGATGTCGTTATGTGGGACAAACAGCATCAAAATACTCTAAAGTTAGGCTGTTATTATGTAAACTAGCATCATTTCTTAGCTTGTTTGTGTTTTCCTGTCTACACGCACACACAAGTGTGTGTGTGTGTGTGTGTGAAGGAGGGGTGATGGGTAGGTATGTGACAGGAAGTGAGGTGCGACGGTGGGAAAGGGGAACCACTGGGAGTGGAGTTCATTTTAACCCTCTTTCCTGTTTTGCCCTCAACAAACACGACTAGTGTCTCACATTATTCACCTTCCAAGCCCTCGATCAAAGAACAGAGGATCATTAATATTCCAGAATTAATAAGTGAATAATATTTAACAAAGATTTGTTTCACTTTTCTAAGAGGCTGTGTGGATTTTTTTTAAACATTTGGAAATGTCTTTTAATTCTTTTAAGAACTATAAACACATTTCACGGGATTGAATTTCTATATATCCTGGTGAAATATATATATCCATTCACCAAACTTCATTTTGACACAAAAATACAGAAACAAAAAAACAGAAAATAAATCCTGTAACCAGATTTCCCAATAGGAGGTACATTAAACTGGAAAATGGAATAAAAGAAAAACAAAAAGATAATTTAATAGTTTTTAGATGAACTCTGACTGGATATGTAAACCCATATTTTCTTTCATATGTTGTTTTAAATGTGTAATTATTCTGTAACTAGATTTTTGTCGATACCAAAGTCCTTCTATTGTGACTGCGTCTTGGTTTTGACATTTATTTTGTGCTTTCCTTGAACTATTCATTTATTATCAGGACGATAGGGAACTTGAAGACACAGCACCACTTGTCACTCATGATAAACAAGTTTCTGTCTCAAAGATATTTCACTTTATTATATATATATATATATAATAAAAAAAAGTCCTCAGAATCCTGATCCTCAAGGTCCTTTTTCTTAAAGGACCTTAAATTAGCATTCAGGGCTAGTTTTAGTCAACAGTGAGTCAGCTCTTTTTTTCTTTTATTCATTCTTTATGGAACAAGAAGAGAATCAAGGTCTTGCTACTTGAGAAAAACCTTTCGTCAAGTGAAACATGTGAATAGTTTGTTGCTATTTATGATAAGGATATCTTAGCTCACAAGCGTTTAAATAAAAATGACATGATAATTAAAAAAAAATCCTTACTCAAGTATTGTTGGATAAGCATCACCTTTTATCTGTGGTTGTGTCAAGTTGAGAGAGATATGAACATCTAAAAGTGACTACGCACAATTTTGTTTGCATTATCCTCTGTCAGTGTCTCATTTCTGCTCATTTAAAATAGGAATAGATGACATAAAAAAAATGTCAAAAATGCTGATGAGAAAAACCATTAATCCCTCCAAAATTCATATGTCAATATTTTTCTCAAAAAGCCAATATCAGAATTAGTTTTATTCTCCAAGAACAGTTTAAAAACCATAAAAGGAATTTAACTTGGAGGGAAAAAAAAAAAAAATATATATATATATATATATATATATATATATATATATATATATATATATACACAGTACATAATACAGATATTAAATATAATCCTTAATATTTTTAACTCAAAGTCTTACCAGAAAAACAATTCTAGGTTAAATTTACCAATCCAAAATGCCACAGTCACATTTATTAAAAAACAGCTGGACAATATGTCACTTTTGGCCTTTTCTCCAATAGGGGACAGCACATGTGAGTGAGTTCTGTAGTGTGGCTCGCTGAGGGAAAGGTCTGGGTTAGGATGCACTCAGAATTCAATTTAACTAACTAAAGTATTTTAGAACAAAACAAAAAGACAATCATTAACATCCCCCACCAGATTAGTTGTCATTATAGATTTCCTAAATCTAACAGATGTATACATAAGAAATTATTACCTCATCAGAATATAAAATTACTATCTATCTTAAACGGTTTTTAAGAAAACCGTCCCCTTTGAAGATACCTCGTACAGAGTTTTTAAAAAAAAATGGCACAAGGGCAATAACTGGAAAAAACATTTGTGCACTTCTGATTTTCGAACTCCATCAAGGTATTGATACCTTTAAGCCACACACTGAATTTGGTTATCGTATCTTAAACGGTTTCTGAGAAAAGCTGTCCCCTTTGAAGATACCTCGAACAGAGTAAAAAAAACGTCACAAGGGCAATAACTCCAAAAAAAATAATTGCACGCTTTTCATTTTCGAACTTCATCAAGATATTTATACCCTGAAGCCACACACCAAATTTGGTTATCGTATCTTAAACAGTTTCTGAAAAAAGCTGTACCCTTTAACCTGGACGGACGGATGGAGCTCAAACCTATATCACGCTTCACACTTTGTGACGGGGAATAAGCTATAAAACATATATAGATATCAGCAATATTGTATGTTTCGATATTGTCAAAACAGAATACTCAATGTACAGTATCTTGAATCTCGATATATCGCCCAGGTCTCGTCTCCTTTCCTCAGTCCTTCCAATATTTATGACTATTATTTAAAGTTGAGATATAGATTGATAAGTAAACACAGAGCACAGTTCACTGCAGTTCACACAATACGTAGGGGCTCCAACTTTCCGTGATCGTGAAAAACGTTGGGGAAAAAACTGAACTCAGGTCCTGAAAGGGAAATTGTTACCGTTGTTTATTTAATAATGAAAATCTTTGGAAAAGCAGAAATTACTTAACGACAGGGAATGTGCCCTCGTATGAATGTTTTGGGACAATATCATCATAGAGACACGGAAATATCAATTCTTGCACAAATTAAGTTAACCATCTGAAATGCAAACAGCTGTAAGACACGACTAAACCCTCACTGACTTATTTTGGGACAATATCAAACAATTTTTCCACTGCAAACCAGGTGGCCTAATGTGTAGCAACTTTTGCAAACGTACAAACATCAAATCTCACGGAAAATATGACATGATTTTAGCAAATGCATTTGGCAAAAATACAGCAGAGGAATATGAAATTAAAGACAATAGTTAACTCAATTTACTCTGTTTGACATGATTTTGGGAAAGAGTAAACTGACGCAGATGTGAGTAAACTGTGAAACGGAATTGGTGAAATGTTGTAACTAAGGTGCAGTTAATATTCTTTGGCTTCATCCACCCATGATTCATCCACTAGACCAATAAAAATGATTGAGTTCAACTCCCAAGGGTAAATTATCAAGGACTCTGTGGATGCCAACTGTTTTAAATGTTGGAGCATGACAGTGCAGAAAGCCTCACTGCTAATGCAAACGTACCAATCTATGACTGTGTTGGAAATGTTGAACTAATGTACTAATCATACAAAGTTTGATGGCAAAATCATTATGTAGTGCATTCACATTAGATGTATGCACAGTTGGCACACTAGTCATACTCAACCGCCCCAAGATGCATTGCAAACGGAATCTAAAATGGTCCGAGAACCGGCTTCAAGCAAAGAGTGGTCAAAAACGGACAGAAAAAGTGGTAAAAATGGTTCAAAGAGTAAATATTGGCTTAAAAGTGGCAGAAATGGGGGTGGGGGGGTTTAATGTTAATTAAAAAGTAGGAACGTTTAGTTTAAACTTGCAAATAATGGGCATGATAAATCATGAATGTGGTTAAATTGGCAAAAATAAGCACTAAATATGGTGAAAAGAGGTTAAAAGTGACAAAATATGTGACATTAGGTGTCGAAAATGTCTTGAAAGTGGATGAAATGTGGAGAAAAGGCATTGAAATTTGATGTAAAAGTGGCAGAAATGGGAGCAATGTAGCAAAAAATGTAATAAAAGGAGCAAAAATATGGCAAGAAAAAGTGAAGAGTTTGGTGTAGTTGCAGAAAAAGGGTAAAAATAAGCATAAACGGGCTCAAATTGATCAAAAAATATTCCTAGTTTCTTGAAGGCATCTGGCGACCCCCTCCCAGTATCTCAGGAACCCAAATGGGGTCCTCACCCAGAGGTTGAGAATCCCTAGTGTATAGTATGGATACATGCCATTTCCAACACAGCCAATGTCTGCAAAGGCAAAGGCCCTCCCATGCAAAGGAAAACACAAATCAAACCAATAATGCTAAGTATCAACAGCCGACCATATATTATTATTTATTAGATTTATAACATGCACTGACAAAAACGCCCTCAGGGTTAAACATCTGCTGGCAGCATGGTGGCACACAGCGTATATCCGGTTAAAGAATGTGCTTAGTCAAAGTCTGAAACTACGTCAACACAAGCAGACCCACTGTGAGCACAGGCATCAGTTCTGATGAAAAGCATGACTTAAGGTTTAGTGAAGGGTGGGGGGGAAGTCAGTTACATATGGAGTCCAGCTGGATTAATAACAGTTGCTTTGATGTTTATATTTGATGCTTATATAGGGTGACCAAAGTCACTTTTTACAAGCTAAAACTTTAAAATTATGACACATCATTTGAGGTTTTTAGGTGGTTAAAGCTGCTGGAGACAATAGTTTTTAATATCAGATAATAAAGATCAATAAATCAAAGATCATTTGCTTAAAAATGAAATTGCAACGTTTTGTTTTGATCTCCACTGTAAACACTCTCTTATTGTTTTGTGCATTGCATTGTGGGATATAGAGTCCCAACAGATGCATAGAAGTGTTTTTACTTTATTCTTACATTGATTTCTTGTGTTTCTTTACCAGACAAAAAAGACAGGGATTCTTTTTACACTATTTTTCTTCTACTTTGTTCCCGGTATTACCCGTGATATCGCCTCACTCCATGTGACAGTGAATTTTGGTCGGATTCGGATATTTCCGTGTAAATCCCCAAAATAATCATCCATCATTGCTTTGTCACAACTTTGAGTGAAAACACCAGAAATGCGTCAGGAAGTCTCTTTGGAAGAGTTGTTTTTGAGGCAAACACAAGAAATAAATATTAATACCAAAAAAAAAAAAAAACACTTCCAAGCATCCGTCTACGGAACTCCACCTCCCACAATGCATAGCACAAAACTTTCCTGACGAATTAAATGTTTGCAGTAGAAATAAAAACCAATTTTCGAGCAACAATTTCAATGTTTTACATCTTTTTTCGAGCAAATAATCCTCTATTTATTGATCTATGAGGCCTACACTATGGCTTTGTTGTAAACTAAATACTACAAACTCAATAAGTATATATTGTCTACTATATACTTTAAGTATGTTTGGTGTAATACATTTGGAACCTACAAGGACAAAAACCTAAATCACACTGAGGCTAAATATCTCTGTTGATTCTCCACCTTTACTTTGAAAGTTCTGAAAACATTTGAAGTGAGAAAGTGACCAAGTAGAATATCAACATGTGCTCATTTCATCCATAAAACCCACGTAGACACATTTCATTCAGACGTTTCAGAGATTTTTTTGGAGACCCTCCAATGTGCTAATGACTAAACTTCCTGTTAACTTCAAAACAAGAGCCCTATTTACAAAATGGTTAAAAAACTAATGGAAGACAAGAAGAGATGCTTTTATTTTGAAAATGGGTTTGATTTTTAGCTTGAAGTCGGTCCCAGAACCACTTTACATTCCATTTGCAATGCATCATGGGACGGTTGAGAATGACTAGTGTTCCCACTAAAAAATATCTCCATATAATGTACATCCTGGTATTTCTCATGTACTCAATCTTTTCATACATCTAATGTGAACGCACTACATACTCATTTTGACGTCAAACTTAGTATGAGTAGTACGTTAGTACGACATTTTGAACATGGCCAATGTCTTTACTTGATGAAAACGTTGAGTCTCCAGCAGCTTTAAGTTAGCGTGTGTAGCAAAAACAATGCAAAGAGAGAACACTCTCGCATTTAAATCATCTCTTAACCTTTTGCATGTATACTTTTCTATTAATATACTACTTTTCTAAGGAGAATGGATGCTCTTATTCTATACGGTGGACTATTGTCCACTGGTTGTGTTGCAATAAAACCACAGAGCAAGAATAAAAACACCAGTTGAGCCACTTCATCCATTGTTAATGTTCATGGTCGTATCCTAGCAAAACGGGCTCACAGAACGTCACTTAGTGGACACAGCTGAGAACAAGGGGGATTGTTTATTGGTGGGAAACCAGTAGCCTGATAAACAGGACCATGTGGTTTGGTACTACCAATGGAAAAGTGCCATAATATTCCAAATATTCCTGCTATTGGGTACAGTCTACAGTCCTTTCTTTTCCTAAAGGAGTAAATTAAAGTTATTGTTTCACACAGGTTTACGTGTTTTGTTTTTAATAATTAAAGTATTTATAGAATAGTTCCTAAATACTTAAAGGCCATTTTTAAAACATTTCGAGACGCTACTCAGACAACACGTTCTGTTCCCACTTAACTCACTGGTGAAATAGAGCTGATATATTTTCTTTGGTTTTACTCGGATCCAAATAATCAAAATCTTTTAAGCCTTTGGGTTCAAGTTGTCGTAAATGTTTTTTTTCCCCCACGAATCATCATCTGTTTTTTTTTTTTTAAGTAGTTGCAAATAAAAATACATGACAGTTTTATAACTGGTGGGTTTTTTTTGTCAAAGAAACATGTTTTTTTTTTTTTCAACTTCCCATTAGTTATTCACAAAACAAAAGCGATATTTCAAAATTTTCTGAAGTTGTAATTCATCTACTTGTTAATTTTCTCCTAACTAAACACAATCTACATGAAAAAGGCACCGAAAGATCATTATTTATAAAGAATCAGTTTTGGCTGACATGATACAAGGGGAGAATATTAAAAAAATGCCTTGATTATGGGCGGGGCTCATGGAGCAGATAAGACACGCCCATTTGATTCTATAAAATCTCCAAAAAACAATCTATGCTATGCTAACTAGTTACTCAATACTGACTATACCTCTCTATTTACAATTCTCTATATCCAACCAACTCGCCACAAATTGCTGAATCAACCGGTGATAGTTTTTATAAAAGGGGCGGGGCCAATAGTGACATAAGAAGCCACCAAAACATCACAAACCTCTATTTCCTCTACTGTTTTAACAAGTTTGGCCCAAAATCTTTGTTATGTACTTATTAGAAGGTCTATGCCTAACGAAACACATTATTATGCACCATATTCATTTAATTGCCTTTTAAATATAGGACTATTTTACAGTTTTAGAGCCTGTGTTCCTCCATCTTGAAATCATGTGATTGATGATGTCACACGGCCCCACTGCCTGTAAACATCCCATTGTTTCTATTAGAGTGAAGCATTTAGCCTGACTTTTAGATCATTTAGCAGCTTTTTCACTCAAAATGACAACTTGTGCTGCTTTTGGTTTCTCTAAATAATCAGGAAAAGTTAAAGTTGTTGATGTAAACCATTTTTTTTTTTTTTTTTTTTTAACCGAAAGAGGATGAAAACAATTGTGACCCAAAAAAAAAATGTAACCGCAGGGTAGCGTCGTCAAAAAGTGAGTATCGGATACGATGAGTAGGAGTGTGACAATACCAGAGTTAGTCAAAAATGAGAAGGGAAAAGGTGGCGTATGGAAGTATTTTGCACATCGAGCAAATTCCGAAGGGAACACAATGGATAACGACAGGCCTGTATGCAAGCAATGCTTCAAAATGATGGCTACAAAGTCCAGTAGCGCTGTGAAGGATATGAAAGACCGACATCCCGGTCTTTATTAGGAATTTTAAAAGGTCCGTAAAGCTCCCGTTTCAGCAACATTGAAGTATTACACAGATATCATAAACGTTAACCCACACGTTAACGTTAGACGTTTAACAAATAGCCGATAGCCACGTTAGCCATTTCGTATATTAAGCTAGCGGCTATGCCTAATAATAAAATGACCAACGTTACTGTGGGAGCGAGGCAGCAAACATTAACAGTCCTGCCCGTCTGTAACATAAACACACTGTTTAATTAAAGCACAATACAATTATTTTTGTCTGAAAGTGTTACGTTTCTCTTAAAGTCCCAGAATGTCGACCAGCAGCTACTAGACAGAAACCATGGCAACCTGAGACTCAGCCTACCCTACCAGCCAAGTCACCAGACGCACAAAAAATAAACAGGGCTGGAGCCAAACACTTGAGGATACTCATTTTTGAGCCTATTTTAATACCTTTAATATGATCAGAACAGTTGTTTTTAAATTTGGCACATTGTTTTTTAAATGTTTAATAGTTAGTATTTGTTTTGCACTATGTACAGTACTTAAAAAAATGTTATTTAAGCTTTAATTGTTAAGATGTGCTACTAAATTTTGTTATACTTTCACAAAAAAGTGTAATAGTTGCACTAGATTTCACTTCATTTAAAAATATTTTGCATGTTCATAGTTTGTGTTCTCAACTTTATTAAAAAAAATTATGCTTCTAAACAAGTTTTTTTTCCTGAGTATTGGTATCAAGCTTGAAATTCTAGTATCGTGACAACCCTTACATCGGCATCTTTAACTTTTCCTGATTATTTACAGCAACCAAATGATCTAAAAAGCTGTTAAATGATCTAAAAAGCTGTTAAATGATCTAAAAAGCAGTTTGAATGCTTCACTCATGGATGTTTACAGGCAGTGGGGCTGTGTGACATCATCAATCACATGATTTCAAGATGGCCAAAAACAGGCTCTAAAAGTTGTACCATATTTAAAGGTTAATAAAACAAATATGTTGCATAATAATGCGTTTTCTGGGGCATAGATCTACCAATAAGAACATTTAAATGATTTTAGGCCAAACTTTTAAAAGCAGCGGAGGATCCTTTTAAGGACAAATAGTGTTGAAAGTTTACAGTGTTGTGGAGAAGCAAACAGCAGACATACAGTATGTGTGAGTAATGCAGCGATTGTGTTATCGCGTTAGCCAGTACAACAGCTTTTTATCACCACAGCCAATCACTGAGTAATCACCGTCTGCACCAAACTCCTTCAACTTTACTTTCACTGCCTGAGAAGAACACTGAGTCAGCTTTCACATGTCAGAAGATCCACCAAAGGCAGATTGGCTGTTCAACCTTTAATCAAACTAAATGTGATTAAAGGTTAGTCTTTGTATAATCATGTGGTTGCTGAATAAAAAAAGCAAAAGTGGTGGATCTTTGTAAGAGTCTCGACATGTCTACTTAATCATCTTATTGAGGCATGAAAACGGATAAACAGCAAGAAACATCTAACAAACAAAATAAAATAAAATTGACAGTTTTAATATGATTTTGGGGGGAAAAATCCTAATGTTTGGATCCAGAGTGGTAGTAAAAAATAATCACAATAATTATTTTTAAAAAAGCAATCAAAAGTAGAGAGTCAGTGGCTGAAAATGACTTTCAAATGATTTTCAAAATAAAATTAAATGCTGTAAAATTGTTTCAGCAAAAATTCTAAAAAAAAAAAAAAAAAAAAAAACCCACCCAAAACAAACAGATTACCTATTTTTTCTGCAAAATCATCAACAACCCGGCAACACAAACTAAATTAACAACAAATACATCATAGAAAATTATAAAATGACTTTGTCCCCCAGTTTGAACCAAAATAGCAGTAACCAACATTTTAGGAGCAAACAAAAGTTTGATTCAAAGAAAGAAAAGGCTTGAAAAAGTGTTTGTCATTTGTAAACACAACAACCTCTTTTTAAATTTCACAAATTCCAAAAAAGCCTAGGTTTCAGAGAAACATAATTTGAATGTATTGAGCAAAATGTCATTTTATTCTGGTTTGTTTGTATATTTTTCATTTAGTCATTAAAACAAAGGCTTTACATTGAAAAGAAAAAAGCAAAAAGAATATCTATAAATAATGACTGAAGGGGTCAAGGCTTAAGTACACCACTTATTCACTAGTCATACATTAAGTCCAATAAAGCAAAAATAAAATAGATTTATATGTGCAACAAACCAGCGTTTATAATCAGAGCTGCAATAATCTGCAGATTGCAGCAGATTACGATGGTCCAGACAAGAAGTGACCTCCAACCTCTGTGTCTGTCCCAGTAAAGATTCACACTGATCCGCGTCTGCCGCTCTTTGGCTAACTCGTATTACCCCTCCGATGACTCTGCCACTTTAGGAATGCTATTCCAGCAGTCGGTCCCGTAACTCCTGCTCAGCGCTCCCAGTAATCCCACTTCTCCGGCTGCTCTGAGCCTACTTCCTTCCCCACAGCTGCCGGCCTAGCCGGCATGCTCTAATAATAGTACAACAATGCCTCTCCCACAGTAGAACACACAACACGGCGTTGCTGTCTTATACCAACGTGTATTTGTATATAATCTTATCTTATATTTCAAATAACAAACATACGGTTTCTAAAAAAGCAGCTTTTTCTGTCACTGTTGTTACCTTGTCCTCTGGTTTATGGCAGTAGTTCTCAACCTTTTCAGCCCACGACCCCTAAAATAAAGGTTCCAGAGACCGGGGACCCCCACTGTACCTGAAGGTGGTTGAGTATATAGAGACAGGACCATCTATAAGGAGGAATAAAGGGGAGAGATTTTTGGGGTCCATCCATAAAGTCAGTAAAATGATGGTCCATTGTTCTATGAATCTGTGATAACCACATTTATTTATTCATCTGAATAATATCCACTGTTATCCAGGAAGTTTAATATTATTTGGCCATAGTATATAGCCATCTTAAAGATGTAAATCCTTGTTTTAATCAGAAACAAAAAGGGTTAAAAGTGACCAAAAACAGTGGAAAAGATGGTAAAATGGTATTTTAAAAACCACAGAAATTGGTTAAAAGTTGCAAATTAGAGTGGAGAAAGTGATAAAAAGGGGTCAAAGTGTCAATTAGTAGGAATAATTTGTTGAAACTGGCAAATAATGGGCATGACAAAATGGGAATGTGGTTAAATTAGCAAAAATAAGCATGAAATATGATGAAAAGCAGTTAAAAAGTGACAAGAATTGGTCAACATATGCGACAATAGGTGGGAAAAGTGGTGGAAATGGTTTGAAAGTGACCAAAAATAGAAAAGAGAATAGAAAAGAAAAGAAATTGATTAAACGTTGCCAATTAGAGCAGCCAAATAGGGACAAAAAAGGTGGTAAGAAAGGGTTTAAAGTGTCAATATTGGCTTAAAAGTTGCAGAAATGGCAGGAGGGGGGGTTGGGGTAATGTCATTTAAAAAAGTAGGAACAATTATGCACAAATAATGTGCCTGCCAAATCTTAAATGAGGTTAAATTGGCAAAAATAAGCATGAAATATGGTGAAAAGAGGTTCAAAGTGACAATAATGGGTCAACATATGCGACATTATGTGGAAAAGTGGTGGAAAGGTGTTTATAAGTGCTGAAAATATCTTAAAAAAGGAAGAAAAAAGTGATTAAAATGTCTTGAAAGTGGAAAAAATGTGAGGAAAAGGCATTGGAATTTGATGGAGAAGTGTCAGAAACGGGAGTAATGTAGCAAAAAATGCATTAAAATAAGTTCGGCAAGTTTGGTGTAGTTGCAGAAAAAGGATAAAAAATAAACAAAAATGGGTTTAAAGTCAAATTCCTCAGAAAATATTCTTAAGTTTCTAGAAGGCATCTGGCGACCCCCTCCCAGTGTCTCACGACCCAAAATGGGGGTCCTAACCTCAAGGTTGAGAACACCTAGTGTATGGGATACAGAACGCAGCGTGTAAACATGTTGGTGTTGGAATGATGATGATGATGATGATGATGATGATGATGATGGTGCTGCTATTTCCCAACACACTATAATCACACCGGTCCTGATAAATGAAGAGTGTAGCGCTAAAGTAGCTAAACACTACCTTGTGTCTTTGCCACAAAGTGTAGGAACACACACACACACACACACACACACACACACACACACACACACACACACACACACACACACACACACACACACACACACACACACACACACACACACACACACACACAAACAACAGATAAGGTACATGAAGGTGACAAATGTGTTGCATTCTTGGAGGTTTCAAATAACTTCTTTTGTTAAGCCATTCAGTGCAGAATAAAGGGTCTTTGTGTCTTGGAATTCAGAACTTTCTCGCTGGGCTCGTTCCCACAAAAGCAACGACATCATCACAACAACTAAAGCTTCGCTCGCCTTCACCGACAGATCAGTCGGTGGGTTTAAGTCCCTTAGGATCAGGAATAATAAAAACCTCCTCCTCGTACCCCCACACCGCCATTCCTCCCCCAAAAAGAAGAAAAGAGCAGTCAAACACAGCCCCAGATTAACTCAGCATGCAGTGAAAGCACAAACCAGATGGTTCCCTCACCTCACCTCAGACCATGTCCCACGGCCGCTGGACGAGCACAAGGAAAACCATCTCCAGTCCACTCAGAAAACTCCAAGAGCAACAAGTAGCAGCACCAGAGAGTTCCCTCCTCCCCCCTTTCTCTCCCACACACTCCGGCTTCCTTTGCTGGGCTTTCTTTCTCCCTCTGCTGTGCACTCATTCCCTCTGCAGTGGACTGGACATGTCTGCTAGTGGCGTGTGTGTGTGCGCGTGTGTGCGTGTGTGTGAACTTCTGCAGAGGACTCAGGTCCTCCCCCCGAGAAAAAAAAAACACCTCATCCACACACACGGAGCTCTTCCTTTTTTGTCACTGCTTTCCCTCACTTTCTTGCCCATGTTCTGCAGTTTAACACTCGTATTAGATACTTAGCAACAGAGTGTGTGTGTGTGTGTGTGTGTGTGTGTGTGGACTCCTGCAAAGGTATTAACTCTTAATAGGACTCAGGTCCTCCCCCCAAGAGAAAAAACACCTCATCCACACAGACTCCTTTCTTTCTTTCTTTCTTTCTTTGTCACTTCTTTCCCTCACTTTCCTGTCCATGTTCTGCACTTTAACACTCGTATTAGATACATAGCAACAGTGGAATTCTCTGCACGTGTGTTTGTCTGTGATTGCGTGTGTGTGTAAGTGTGTGCGCGTGTGTGTGTCTGTGATTGTGTGTGTGTGCGTGCACAGGGAATGCCGTCGTGCCTCAACGCTCGGGGCTGGAAGGAGGAAGAGGACTGGGAGGAGGGAAAAGGGGGGAGGGGGAGGAGTTACAATCTCAGAGAGCTAAATTCCTACCACGAGCCCAGCCAATCAGAGGCCTCGTCCAAGCTGACCAAAAACCGCGGGACCATGAGGCCGGGCCTCAGTCAGTAGCTTTGAAGTTTTGAGGCATGAGCTGAAGTTTGCAACGTATACATGACGAAGGCGACCTTCCAAACTGATGAGCAACATTTTAACCAAAACTAAGATGGAAAAAAACGAGGCATTTTCACATAAAAAGCTCCACATTTTCTATTTTACATTTAAAGCACAGAATCGTTTGAAAGTGAGAGTTCTTCTCTTTAAAATCCAAATGTTCACTTATAACTTCATCTATTCAGAACCAGGTTGAAAATGTAGTTGAGGTAAACTAGAAACCAAAGTCAGTGCTAAAGGATGTTCTTTGCACATTTCTCTTTCCTTCCTGATAAAGAAGCTCAGTCTCAGGTTTCTGCTCTGGTCCAGAGGTTTGTCAAGCAGGACATTTGTCTCCAAAAGTGACAGCAACCCCCCCCCCCCCTCACCTATTCCACTTCCTGTGATTCACACTTTTCCCAGGGTTACTTTTTTTTTTTTTAACTCATCACATCTCACCCAGCGGATGCCTTAGAGTGAACAAACCAAACATCTAAACAACACATGCAGGTGCTAATCCAGATGTTCTCCAGGTTTTGTGTTTGGGTGGTTTTTAGAAATGTGTTGAAAGTATAAAAATAACAAGAAAAGAAATCTTAGAATGAGAATAACTTTATATCAGCATAACTAGATTAGCTGGTCTACATGAGTCAGAGTACAATGTGATTTCTAATAACTAATTAAATCAGTGGATATCTAAGTATGAATCTCATTGTCTGTAGAGATAAGACGAAGGATTTTCTGTTTAAATTGATTTCCGATGGTCTTTGTTTTAAAATTCTGAAGCATCTACAAGGACTGTTTATTGAACAGGAATGATACACATAATAATAATTAGGAAAATGTCATATTTTAGAATTTTACTTTTTATTTACATATGGGCTTTTAGACATTTTTAATATTTTGAAAGAAAGCTTGGATGTAAATTTGTTATTCTGCCAGAAATGAAAAGACAAATGTGTTTGATCGCTAAGTCGTCCATGTAATTTGAGCACATAGGGAACAAATGGTTAAATTCTAGAGAGTCTGTGGCTGAAAAATACTTTTTGGCTTTTTCAAAATAAAATGATTTGCTTTAAAAGTAGTGTTTACCAACAACAAAACACATTTTGACATTTTTCAACATCATCAACAGCCCTACAACACAAACTTTAGGGAAATTAACTACAAATATGTCATAGAAACAAATTTAAAATGACTTTTCTTTTTGAAAAGTCATTTTAAAGGTAGGGTAGGTAATTTTCTCCAGATACACTTTTAAAGTTTTTGGTTGAAATTGTCTTCATGTCCTGACAGAAATTAAGATCTTATGTGCTCTGAAAAAGGAAAATCCGTCATCTGTAGCAGCTGTAGATCTGTAAAAACTTTGACCAATGAAAAAAGACGCTTGGTTTTTTTTTCTAACCAATCACGTCTCCCTGTCTCCCTGCTCGTTCTCGACCCCTTGCGTGCACAAGCCCACACTCAAAGCGCGTCACCGGTGACAGAGTAAAAACAGAGATTTTAGTCACATTTTTTTAACATATATAATGGTAAAGTTTAGTGTTTACTTACTGCTGAATGAGACATGAGTTTCTACTAGGGATGTAACGATTAATCGTAAGACAGTTAAAAATCAATTCATAGGTATCACGGTTCATATCGATTCTCTGAAAATTGAATCGCAGTACTTTTTTAAACAGCAGAGGGCGCCATATATTTATCCTTCTCTTGTCCAAATGCTGAGGTGGCGGGCATAATCTGCTACTACTTTCTTTCTGGCCGCCTTCTACTCTTAAACATGTTCATAAATGATTCCTTGCCCCTTTAGCACCGAAAGAATATTTGTTTTGAATAGTTTATCAAGGGATTTTTTATAAAGGCGGAGTCCTCGGAGGATGCTACTTCCAAAATCATGCAAGCTCTCGAAAATTACCTACCCTGCCTTTAAGTCAAGGATTGGCTGAGAACTAATCATTCATCAAACAATTACCTGAAAAAAACAGAGGGAGACTGTGTGTAAACATGGAAAACCTGAAGCATAAAGTGACTCACGGAGTTAGAATCCTGGTATTCCAACAATCTAGTGTGAAGTGAAAAAGTGAAGCACTGAATTTCAATCATGTGGTCATCTCTCTCTCTCTCTCTCTTTGTCTCCCACTCACACTCTAATCCCTGATCCCACGTCTCTGTTTGTTTTCCTGAGTCGGGATGAATGTTTTTTTAAAACCTGTACAAAAAGTTAAGAACATGAATGTTTCGGAGTTTTCTAGACTGGGGGAACATGTTGGGGGGATTTCTGCCTCTGGAAGTTACAGTCCTGGGAAATTATGTAACAAAGATGTTGGAGGAAAGAAAAAAAAAAACCCAACCACTTTTGGAAAAACAAGCAGAAAAGGAAAAAGAATGAAATATACAGCTATTAAAGTGATAGTGATGATAAAGTGGAAAATTGAATGAGGAGAAAAAATAGAATGAAATTACATCTTATCACAGCCAGAGCTCTATGTGTAACCTAAGAAAGGTCTGTTGTTGAATTAAAAGAAACAAATATCAAATAAGACAATACGTTACAGAGTTTCTTCTGCAAAAATAAATGTGTGCAATACAAATACTTAAGAGGATAATAGCATATTCTACCATTAGGGACACAAAGGCACTTGTGTGCAGACGCAGGGTCAAACTGGTGCTACACCAACCACAGCAACAGGTGCTTTTTATGGAGAGATTCCAGAGGGAATTCAACTTGTAAAAAGCTCAACCTGGGCCGAGGTTTTGAATTTTACAAACAATACGCGCTAACAAGCTAACTAAGGCTAAATCAAACAACCTGCCTGTAGCAATCAAGTTGTCAATCTTCACTGATGCTATGCTATCATGCTTTTGTTTATTTGTTCATTGGAACCCCATTAACTTCAACCATGGTGGTTGCTAATCTTCCTGGGGTTCATAAAGAAAAAAAAAAAAAAAAATCAAGATTCTAGTACATATAAGAGCAGAAAAAAAAGACAGTTAAAAAATATACAGAAACATTATATAAAAAGGTACAAGACGTACACATACAAATACATTAGTTGAGCTTTCTCCTCTCCTACGATCTGTGACTGACCTGCTGCCAACGCCAAGAAACCTGAAGATCTGGGGTGGAGAGGAAGATCAGTCACCTGTACACTGAACCACATACTGAGCGGCATTGGCAGAAGGGCGGTACAGATGGAGGCACGACAAGGTCCTCACAGAAATTGCTAAATGGGTGGAACAGCAGCGAGTCATAGCCAACAACAGACAGGCCCAACCGCCTGAAGCCAAAAACCTTAATGAGGAAAGGAGACAAGGCTCATCGGACCAGCACGGTGGCTAACAACCCACCCTTTAACTTGCAACAAGCCTCCGACCGGGAGTTCAGAGTGGACCTGAGGAGGAGGCTTGTCTTCCTGCAGGACGTGGCAATGACCTCACTGTGACCAGATATGGTCCTTTTATCCAAGATAAAAACCATGATAGTGGTGGAGCTCACGGTGCCTGTGAAGAGAGGCTAGCCACGTCCCACCAACTGAAAAAAAGCCAAGCACCAAAACTTGGTCGATGAAGCTGTTTTAAAGGGTTGGCATGCAACTGGCTACCCCACTGAAGTCGGCCGCCGTGGTCAGTCCGCTACTTTCTCCAGAGAGTGGGCCTGGAGCCCAAACAGCTGAAAAAAGCCAGAGACATAGCTCGAGATGGCTGTGGCTGAAGAGAACCCACAGATGGAACCCTTGCTGCCCCACTCAGGTTCAGGTCAAGGGGAGAAACACCTGAGACCCTGAGACCCCTGCTGAAGATGTGGAAAGGTTCCAATAACGTGGATGCTCTAAGAAACACTATCTGTGAAGAAGATGTGTGTCACAGCTAGGGTAGTTCCTGCAGTAGCAGCGAGTAGCAAATCATCTCTGATGTTGACTTCACCTTTAAATCAACAACATAATGATTAAAAATCTCCCCCTCAGTCATAGAGTATAAAAACAGAGTTAATTGAACTTTAAACAGTGCTTTACAAAGTCATTATTATGCACTCATTAACACTATGCTCTACACTAGCTACTGGATGGGAACAGTGGTTTATAGCCTCATTAATGTAATTATTAAGGCCTCATTATGAAGCTTCAGTGTGTTAATAATGTTAATAAATATAATAAGGAAGCTTTTAAGCATCTTAGTATAAAATGTTACTGATTTCGTAGTTCAACCGTTACAGGTGTTTGCACGAGCTGTCATGTTTGCACACGTTTTTGCACCTGCAACCCTTTAGCAAATCAGGCATTAAGTGTATCCACTCCTATGATTTAAATGTTACTTTTTTTTTTTTTTTAAACAACATTCTTTGTATTGTTTTCACAACATAACAGAGGAACACAAGGCAATACAATTACATGTATTGAATAAAAATGTCTATCCCCACCTCATCCTCAAGTTATTCAAACTTTTGGTTGGGAATCAGGTCAGTGAATCAGTCCATTCTGGTTCATTATATAGGGAAACAATAATTAAGCAAGACAAACATGTTTCTGCAATTTTAGGTACTGCAAAAAGCCACTGCTTACATGTCTGCAGGCTCTTCCATCACATGTGACAAAACTGTCCTCAATACATAGCAGATGAAAGGGTCCCAGATCTGATGAAAATTATGTTGTTGCTGTTTTATTGTGTAAGTATTGTTTTCCAAGGGGACAGATTTCAATGTTATTTAAAACAGAAACTAATTTTCATTCAATTCAATCAGATGGCATGCTTTTAAAACAGTCAATATACCATGTTTCCATTACAGTTTTTCGTAACACAAAAGTAATATTTATGAAGTTATGTCAAAGTAAATGTGATACATTTCAATATCAAAACGTCTGAAAAGCCTCCTGGTGAAAGTGTAAAAAACATTTTGCGATAATTGAGTGTTTTTTTTGTATTCAGGTGTTTCCAATAGCAGTTTTTATTTGTGCTATTTAGATTTCGTGCATTTCCAAGTGTAATTTAAGCACAGCTACTGTTGAATCTGACGTATTCTACATTCAGGCTAAAATGACTTTACACTCCCATCGGTACGGTTACTGTGATAAACACCCTGTAGGAATACGACAAAGCTGTAACACGCAAACAATGAGGAGAAATAAACAAAACAGTGATTAAAATCTGTTTATCTCGTAGCCCAAGCATCTCACGCTAATTAGACTATGGCTACAGGGACAGGCTTAATAAGATAGTAGTTAACTTCCGCATTGCAATCAACATTTTCCATCTTTTTAGTCTTCCTCGTTTTCAATCTGTGTATTTTATTTTTGGTCTGGGTGTGAGACCAGGACAGCATAGAGAAGAGAAAACTAAAGCTACAGTGTTCCTACAGCTTCAGTCAAATTCAATTCAAGTCTTTTCTAAGACTTTTTATTGCCATTTGAGATAAAATTTAAGACCAACTTCACAGTAAACACAAACGGGGGTAAAAAGCAGGTTACGGTACGTTTTTTCCAGTGACTAGTGCAGATGTGTAACTGGCAGCCCCCAAAGTAAATACATAAAAATACATAAAAATAATCGAATTCACTACAAAAACAGCAAGAAATCTATAAAACAACAAAAGTATAAAAAATAAAAAAAACTATTAAGAAAAATCTTCAATGGACATGCATTTTTTGTTAAACATACTACTTACAGTACATCTGCTCAGAGTCCCGCTGCAACGACGTGATTGCACACGGTTACGGTAAATTATTAAAAAATAAAATAAAAACAAATGTTAACATTTATTTTGAAATAAGAGACTAATTACACTCATAAAATCATACTTATGTGTTAAAATTTAACATGAGCATGGCGTTCTATCCTAACAACCTTAGCATTGACATTCTTTTAGTGCATGTACGCTAACATAAAAAAATCTCTAAAAATCCATGCTGACATTAATTCACTACAATCAGTTGTTTGACTGAATCTTTCTTTGTAAAACTCCACCATACTTCATGTCAGCTCTACTCTTATCCAGATTACTGCTCTGCTGACTGTCAGTCAGCCATCAGGAGGCCGACGGACAACTGGGGCCAAATGGACCAGTGCCACTGTTGCTGCTGGCCACCAGTCAGCTCCCCAAGGGCATTGCATTTCTCTTTAAAAAAAATACCATCACAGAAATAGTTCAGTGTTTGATGAATGTTTCAAATGCCTTATTGTTTTTGCCTAATAATTAAATATGTTTTTCTTGAGGTGACAAAATTATAGTGGGAAATAAAGTAGCTTCATTTTTGTGTCAAACCAAAATAAATAAATAAATACAACTGAATGAATGTGCGGGAGTCTTTTTGTGGTACTTTTAATGGATCTTAACAACAACAGGAGAAAACTAGTGAGATGGTGTTCTTTCAGCAAACACAAAGTCCATATTATTATAAAGATCCCAGGCTGTTTCAACAGTGGCTGTAAAAAGTCTATCACATTGTTTTAAATTGAAGTGCGAGATATGTATTGAAGAATGAAGAAAATACATTAAGAATGCATAAAATAAAAGAATAGGCTCAAATATGAAGGAAATAGATCATTTTCATAAATATTTTTTGACCTAAAGAGTTGACTCATATGAGTTATTTTAAATGATTCCTCAGGCCAATATACAGCATTGACAGTATCAATGCTCCGAGCGGGGCTTCCCTCTTGAAATACCATGTAAGTTTGGAGGAGACGGACCATCTTTCACCAGGTCATGTGACATGGAGAATGTTTGACTTCACGGCAGTAACAAGCTCGTCTATATATAGTTCCCACGTGACGTCACAACATACGGGCATTTCCCGACCCGCCGCCATTGCTGTGGACAGCTGAAACGAGTTTAGCCTCTGTTTATAGCCTAAAGAGCACAATATGGTAGTTTCATGTTGGGTTAATGATGCACTAATCACGCGACAGTTCAGTTAAACATGGATTCTTTAGTAAGGGATGTCGGCAAGTCAGATCCTTTACTTCAGGATAAGGATTGGCTCTCGGGGCTGGACTCGGGGATTCCCCCTACTCCCTGGCCTCTTTGCAGTCGTCGGCCCTCGTCGCTCGTCCGCCCCAACCACGGCTGCCGCGCCGACCCTCGGCGAAGGGGGACGACGACTGCGGCGAGGCCAGGGAGTAGGGGAGGACCGAGTGGCAGGGAGAGGAGAGCGGTGGTGGTGGCTGCTCCTCCAGCCCATAGACTGTAGCTGTGGCGAGATCCTAGCCCTGCTTCGCACCCCAGCCCTTAGAGCCAATCCTTATCCCGAAGTTCCAGGTCCACTACTGTCTGCATACACAACCAAAAAACAAGGGAGGCTGGTCCCACTGACTGTTTGTTGATTTTTGCGACAGTGCTGCAGCGCTTGTGGCCACAAGGGGCGCTTGCATGAAAGTTACCGCTCTAGCGCCCCTAGTGGCCAAAAGTTACACAGCGTGCTTTTAATTATGGGCAAATTGCTTTGAAGTCCCTCAGACGAAAACTCCGAAACATTAACCTCAGCAGATTCTCAACAGCAATCAGACATTTTGTATTTTAAATATCTTTGATCTGATCATCTAAAATCACATAAATGATAACCAGGTGCATTCATTTTGGTAAAGGTTTACACAGTGGCTCCAAAAACCAACTGCGGCTCTAATGAGGTATCTCTTGAGAAAATTTTGATAACATTTTTCAAAACATGACATTCAATTTCCAATTACCTCAATTTTCCACTTTCCTATTTCTCACACAGTCATAAGAAAAGAAGAAAATACACTGCAGAGAACACAGACCACACATTAGGACCAAACTGCTGCCGCCAAAGTTTGGAAGTGATGGGAAAGAATTTATCAAAACATTACGTGTTGACACAAATGTGTCCTAGGGCCACTTTGAAGGACCATATGGCCACGTCTGAAGCTGAAAGTGAAGCACAGCTGTGGAATACAACTGAGGTGACTCATCATCCTTGATTTGGCTTCAGGGTGTTGCTAACATGACATTTATCATAAAAAAGAACTACAGCTGATCTAATAAATACAAGCATTCACAAAAATGTGTCAACCCATCTGTGCTGGAACCTAAGAATTTAAGTACATTTCGAGGCTGATTGTGAAAAAGAAACGATCTGCTATAAGAGCCAATTCCTATTCGTAAACATGAAGTACCAGTTGAGTTGCAAGTACAATATAAACATTGTGTCAACCCTCTACAGTACATGTCCATGTATTAAAAAATATAACTTATAATACCGGTAATTGAAAGAAAACTGCTACTCGGCAGCAGTTTATCTTGTACATTGCTGCTAAAATACAGGCAAACTCAGTGAAGCAGGGGTTCTCAACCTTGGAGTCAGGACCAAATTTGGGCTCACGAGACACTGGGAGGGGGTCGCCAGATGCCTTGAAGAAACTAAGAATATTTTTGAATTTGAACCCATTTTTGCTTATTTTTACCCTTCTTCGACAACTAAACCAAACATGCTATATGTTAACTTATTTTCACCATTTTGTCTTGACATATTTTTGCTCCTTTTAATGCATTTTTGCTCCATTACTCCCATTCCTGTCACTTCTACATCAAATGTCAATGCCTATTCTGCACATTTTTTTAAACTTTCAAGATATCTTCGGCACTAATAAATCCTTTCACATATGTTGACCCATTATTGTAACTTTTAACCTCTTTTCACCATATTTCATGCTTATTTTGGCCATTTTAACCACATTTTTGATTTGTCATGCCCATTATTTGCCAGTTTAAACTACTTGTTCCTACTAATTGTTCCAATATTGACACTTTGAACGTCTTTTTCCATCATTTTCCTATTTTTGTGGATGGGCCCCAACAATCTCTCCCCTTTATTCCCCCTTATAGATGGCCCTGTCTCTACACGACTGTTCTTCAATGTTCATGTCTGTGTTCAACCACCTTCAGGTACAGTGGGGGTCTCGGGAACCTTTATTTTGGGGGTCATGGGCTGCACTAGACACTGCAGTAGAGTATGTACAAGTCCAACTCATACTTCTAAAACCTCTGACTAACAACAGTCAGCCAAGGTTGCGAGTTCATATCATGAAGAGATGCTACTGAATAGATGGATAACTTTTACTCGCTCACAAAGCCTTGCCTGTGTGCTTTCCAACTACAAATCACAATAAAGAGACAAAAATACTGCAGCTTTTCATCCGATGATTAATGGTTTAAAACCGTAGCCTTTAACAGTTGGATTTCTTGTAATTTTACATCAGTCATTCAAACGATAATGATTCATGAGTCCCTGATAGCAAAGGAATAAAGACTTTCTTTCTTTGATAAAATCATTGAGCTAAAAACCAAGGCTTCTCACAATATCTCAGAAGGACAGTATAGCGGAATGGAACAATGGAGGCTTAGGTTATACGTAGCGTGAGAATAACTTCACTCTTTTGGACGATCTAAGTTCCCCTGATCTACATCCCATTGGGAACATTTGAGGCAGGATGTAGAGGGAAGTTTATATATATAAAAAAAAGTGCAGTTTGAGACCTTGAATGTCCTTTGTGACGTCATCTTTAAAACATGGAGTGTTGGGAAACACTCGTATCGAGCACGAGTCAACTCTCTTTTAATGTGATCAACTAGAGTCCTATCCTGACATCTATTTTTGACTCTTTAAGGCTATGCTATTCAAATTAAGCTAATAGTCAGCCAATAAAATACCTCACCAGACAAAACTCGATTACTTGTAAAATTTCACATGGTCTAGAGATTTTGTTCAGGAATGTAACAGCTATTCCCATGTGTATTCCATGCTGCTACATAAATACAAAATCAACCTTTCTCATTCGATACAAACACATCCAGACCTATCAAAAGTCAATAAATGCTGAGAATAAGGATGTACCCCTCATCCCACTACCAATAAATATTCCCTTCTACTAAAGCCAGAACAACTCAATCTCAGATTTGATAATGTCATGTACAGCAGTAAATATCTGATATGTTTGGAAAAGTTTTATGGCCAATTGACCAGGGACAAAACCATAGAAAACTGAAAAGAAAAAAGTATATTAAATGTGTTTTTTTACACTCACATATGTAGGCTGGGTCAAAGATGTCACATACTTTGTTACTATAAAAAGTGTTTAATACAAACATGAACGTAGATGACATAATTGTATTTCTATTATTGTATTCTATTGATTATTATTATTTTTTTTTTTTTTTTTTGGTGTGTGTGTCTGTTGTGAACTGTAATTCTTGAGTTATCTGGCTTTCTGTTATAGAGTGGGATGGGGAGGGGGAGAAGAAAATGCTGGAAAATGTACGTGTTGAATGATGCCATCTGTGATATTCAAAAACAAAACAAAGACCTTGTTTTAAAAATGTGTTTCTTTAGAAAAACAAAACAAAAAAACCTTGGTATAAATGATTTTCACGGGTAGAGGATTTTAAGCATCAGCAGAAAAGGAATATCATTCTATATATCATGAAGCTATGCAGAGAGCTTATATAGTAATATGGAAAATACATATAACACATTTCTTTCGAATCTGCCAACAATGCAATTTGAGAGTGAAATGTGATGTGTGTAATCCTCTAGGAAGCCTGAACTCTTCTGTGGTTATAGCAGGCCTGAGGTGAGAATCAAATGTGCAGATGATGTCAGGTGCTCATTCTAATGTCACTTTTCTATTTTCATACAACCTTATGGGGTTCCTTTAGGACAATATGTTGACATGGTTGGAATAGGAAGAGACTGACCGGGGAAGGTGAGTCTGATAACTCTCACTTATTAGGGGTTTGATTGCTAACATACCCCTCAGGTCTCATGAGATGGAACCGACTGCCAAAGTTTTGTCTTTCCCAGCTTTTCCTTGCCTTTTTCTTTGTCTCTCCTTCTCCGTCATGGCAGAAAGCCCAGCGCTTGAAGCTGGCAGAGAAAAAACTAGGCTCTCCTGTAAATATGCTCTTGGTTTACTCATTCTGGTAACCACATTCTTCATCAGTCCTTCCTGCTGGCCATGAAGACAAAACATCGCCTTTTTCTGGCCCAGTTAACGAGACTCCACTTTTTAACTATCTAGCATAGTTTAGTGGTCGAAAAAACGAAGGCAGTATAAAATATGAGAGGAAGAGACACTGAGCAGCAATGACTGGCCTACGATGCGGTCGGTCCAGATCCCCATGGATTTATTTGTGTGCATAACTCTTTCTCTTTCTATCTCTCCACCTTTTTTCTCCCTTCATTCTTTCCTGCCTCTCTCTAACTCCAACATAAACACCCACATGGTGCAAACCACTCTGCAGTTTTACAAATGTACAAAAGTGGCAAACTGTCTTGCTGCGGAATAACCAACACGTATGAAATAGCCGACCAGTCATAGAAAGGATAAAAGGAAACCATCCAGAACTGAACGTGTTGAGCAGACACTGGATTTGATCAAGTTGCCAAGTAACACTATTCACCCCTTAACCCCCATATAACGCAACAGACTGAAGTCCTATTCATGATTGACCACAAAGGCCTTAGTCAACAGCTTAAGAACCCAATGGAGAGCCTAAACGTAATAACAAGCTCGCAGTCGAACCATGTGATACGCTCCTCAGCTCACTGACACGTTCTTGAACTTTTTCTTTTACAAAGTATCAAAAGGAGACATTTCTTGATCTTAAATCCGACTCACCATGCTGTGCCTCTGGTTGGCTGCTGGTGTCAGGGTCCATGGTATATTCACAGGGTGATGAGGGCCTGGATCGACATACCCATATCCAAGAGAAAAAGTGAACTTCAACTAAGCTAGAACCACTAAAAGTACAACTAGTGTTGTGTTTCCTTTACTTCGGTCCGCTCACTTCTCCCCAGTCTGGATTTCTGCCAGCTCAGCTCGTGCTTCCACTGCTGTTTTACATCTGTCTGACTGAGCTTCTCTGTAGAGAACGGAGGGAGTGAGTGAGGGAATATCAGAGCGCAGAATGGGAGGGAGGCGACAGAGTGGCCGTTTCCACAGACTTAAAGAGAGAGAGAACCATATGAGTGGAGGGGGGTTGTGGCAAAGTTTCCATTTTCATCAATTTGCTCCTGTTACATTATTTACCCTGTAATCACAGACAGTCTATCATATTCAACATGGAGACAAGTATGGGGACGACAGACATAAATACTATTAACCTAAACCATGCACATGGCAGAGAGTAGAGGAGTCCAACCTCCAGAGGTGTCAAAATGTCCTTTAACAAGATGTTCAACCAGAAAAACCAAGACAATCCAAACACATTGAGAACTTTTCTAAAAATTCTCAGGTCCAAATGTAAAGACTAGAACCACCTCCAGGTCTGAATTAAATTTTAAATTTAAAACTGCTCCTTTATCATTTTGGTTTGGGACAATTTTGGTTGATCATGTCATCAAAAAGGATTGTTTTTACATATTTGGCTGGGAATGTTTGAAATGTACTTAGCAGAACTATGCCTAAAAAAAACTCTTCATTATGCACTATATTTGCTTTATTAACTTTTAAAAAGGGACTACAACAGTAGTTTTGATCAGATACCTACAAAAAAAGAAATGTAGTCCTAATTTGATTTTTTTTTTGTTAGTTAGTTTACATGTATTTATCTCAAATCAGCAATAGTCTCATTATTGTCACAAAAACAATAAACACTGCCCTGTTTGGTCTAAAATCTGTTAAATGTACTTATTAGAAGATCTATGTCTAATAAAACACAGTTGTATGCACCATAAGCGTTTTATTAACTTTTAAAAATGGGACTACTTTACAGTTTTAGAGCCTTCGTTCCTCCATCTTGAAATCATGTGATCAATGATGTCACATGGCCCTGCTGCCTGTAAACATCCCATTGTTTTCTATTGGAGTGAAACATTCAGCCTGATTTTTAGATCATTTAGCAGCTTTTTCAGTCAAAATTAAAATTTGTGCTGCTTTTGGTTGCTCTAAATAATCTGTGACCGCAGGGGGCGACAGTTCCAACTCTGTGTTTGGTAATAGACAATGACGCAGAGAAGAAGAGCTCTCCTAAAGGACCTAAACTCCCCCTTAAACAGTGCGCGGCTGATGCTCTGATGGCTGAAGTTAGTGAGTAACTCATGGAATAAATAGTTGCTCCCTGGTAAAGATAGTAGCTCTAACAACTGGTAAAATGAAATAAAACTTGGTGATATTACAGCCTGTGCAGCAGTATTGGGACGCTTTTACTCCTAATGCCAGCCAGTGGAGCCTGTTCCGTTTACAGCGTTTTGCCGAGGTCCGTGTGTGTTTAATATGTCCGTGTGTGTCCATTCATTCTTTTCATTATATCCATGTGTTTTAAGTGCTTTAAAGAGGAATTTAAGCTCCCATGTAAACGTGGCCAATGACTGGTAACCCAGAACAGGCTAGAGCTCAGTGACAGCTAGCAAAAACAATGCTATTTAGGACTAGCACTAACGCTACACACAAAAAAAACACACAAAAAAATAAAAAAATCTTTAAACAAAGCAAAATGTTGTGAGAGTTACAGCTTAAGTTACTTATCTAAATATGAATTACTCAGGCTTCTTGATTTGAGCTAAATACTTTAAAGAGATAAATTATGAGCAGTTCATTTCCAAAATAAAATAAAATAAAATAAAAACTGATGGAAAGCCACTATAGGCAAACATAAATGCTGAATGACTGGTTTACTGAAGGCTAACCAGCGTTCTTCACTTGTTGGATCTCAAACCATGACAAGTTTAAAAGGAAAGAGGCGGAAGCCACGAGCTATTCACAGAGATGAGAGAGCTCTTAGATTGGCTGTGGATTCCTCTTCATCTGTGAGTAAATGTGTTATTCATCACATAATTATTCCTGTGTGTCATAGAAAGTCTTTCAGCTCTCATGGACAGTGGGAGTGTTTGTAGTGTTCAGATCTCAACTGTCGTATGAAAACAGCAAAGCTGCGGTTTTTTTTCCTTTGTATAATCATGTTTAAAGCTTGTTGAACAAAGGAGAGGCGACCAGAACATGTGCCCAATTACGACAGCAGCACGTTGTACTCATAATACTTGTTATGTTCATGTTTGATTTAATAAAAATACCAATAATTGATGTGCTGCAAAATGATTATTGGTAAAAATCATGAAAACAAGAAGACGGTCATCAACATCCTCCGCCAGATTGGTTGTCATAATAACTCACAACCTTTTCCTAAATGTGCCATAAAAATATTTTTAAATAATTTAATGTAATTTGTAATACATAGTGAATAGAGTTTGTTGGCTGAAAAATGTGGTTTGTCCAAAATATCACATAATTAAAAAGAAACCTAGTATTTTGTAAAGAATATGGTGTTATCAATTTGTGCTGTGCATTGAATTCTGAGAAGACAAAACACTGGTTTAAATAGTTCAAAATTAGAAAAGACTAAATAATATCTAAAACATAGAAATGAGTAGTTTTTTTATTTGATATGCTGCCCTCTAGTGGCATTAATTCGATTAGCACGTTGTATCAAATGTCTGAACAGAATGAAAACAAAATAATGGAACGTGTCAATAATTGAATTAAGGTTTTGGTCGGTATTTAAATGGTTTTATCTGAAACCAAGAGGAACTTATTTTAAATGATCCCTGTTTTCTTCGTGACAAAATAAGCAAATCTATATGCTGCAAAGATGAAATGTGTTTCCCAGGATAGAGATACAAAAAAAACTGCAAGCTCTCCATCTAGTGGTGATAAAGTAGAACAAAAACCTTTTTATCAAATACAGTAACTCATCTATTGGTCAGAGGTCACAAGTAGTAAATTATAGACACATGTCAGTCCTATAGAGCCAGATAATTAAAAATATATATGTGTGTATGTGTGTGTGTGTGTGTGTGTGTGTGTGTGTGTGTGTGTGTGTGTCTGACCGCTCTCAGTGGACAGCTGGCTGTGATATTCTGGAAACTGAGTTTCCACAGGAACGCTGATGGTGCGTCGCAGCAGATGAGCTTTGTACGACGCAGAACGCCTTTCCTGGAAAAAATAAAGTGGGAGAAATTATGGAAAAGAAAAGAAAAGAAAAGAAATTACGACAGTGTATTAGGGCAATATTAACATTAAAATAAAAAATATGGGCACTACCATATTAAAATCGCAATATTTCGAGATTAAAGTCATAATATTTTGAGATTAAAGTCACAATATTTCAAGATTAAAGTTGTAATTTTATCAGAATAAAGTCCTATCTTCATAAAATCATAATTTCATGAGATTAAAGTAGCAATATTTCGAGATTAAAATTGTAATTTTATGAGAATAAAGTTGTATCTTGATTAAATTATACTTTTATTAGATTGAAGTCATAATATTTCAAGATTAAAGTTGTAATTTTATGCAATGCAATGCAAATGTATTTGAATAGCGCATTTCATACTCAAGGCAACTCAATGTGCTTTACATGAAAATAAAGTTGTAATTTTATGAGAATAAAGTTGTATCTTGATGAAACTACACTCATTAGATTGAAGTCATAATATATTGACATTAAAGTCACAATATTTCAAGATTAAAGTGGTAATTTTATGAGAATAAAGTTGTATCTTAATAAAATCGTAATTTCATGAAATTGAAGTGATAATATTTCAAGATTACAGTCACAATATTTTCAGATTAAAGTATTTTATGATAATAAGTAGTATTTTATGAAAATCTTAATTTCATGAGATTAAAGTAGCAATATTTCGAGATTAAAATTGTAATTTTATGAGAATAAAGTTGTATCTTGATGAAATTATACTTTTATCTGATTAAAGTCATAATATTTCAAGAATAAAGTCATAATTCTATGATAATAAAATTTAAATACCAACAGGATTTTGGGGGAATTCTGAGCGAGTATTTAAAGATACGGCTTCATTTTCATAAAATTCCGACTCTTCTTAAAATGTTATGATTTTTAATCAGATTTCCTTTTCTCTTAATGTGGCCCTAATACGCTGTGGTAGAAATGAAATAAAAGCAACAAATGAATGAAGTAATTGATAAAAACTATAGTCAGTGAGGCGTCGCATGTTATCTGTGGTGGTGATGACACAAAGGCTGAATAACCGTGTTGTTGGCCTTGATATAAATCACGCTGTGCATTAGCACCAGATCCATCAGTGTCAGTGGGTGGATACAGTATCTTTCTAAAGCATGCAATGCTCAATGTTTGGCTCTGAGAGATTACAAAGAAACAAAAGAGATGTTTGAAAGAAAAAGAAGCGATTGAATGCCCTCTATGTGGGGTGATAAAGGCTTATCAAACATCCCCATGCCCCTGATTTCACTTATTTTCACCCTTTTTCTGCAACTACACCAACTTTGCCATATACAGTATATGTTGACCCATTAGTGTCTTTTTAACCACTTTTTTACCATATTTCAAGCTTATTTTTTGCCAATTCAACCAAATTGTAGATTTGTCATGCACATTATTTGCCAGTTTAAACTAATTGTTCCAATATTAACACCGGTTGCAACAATTTCTGTGGTTTTTAAAATCCCATTTAAACACCTTTCCACCATTTTTTGGTCACTTTAAACCCATTTTATTTCTGATTAAAACAAGGATTTACATCTTTAAAATGACTATATATTATGGTGCAAATAATCATAAACATCCTGGATAACAGTGGATATTATTCAGATAAATAAATGTGGTCATTACAGATTCACAGAATAATGGACCATCATGTGGTTGACTTTCTGTGACATTTTTAAAATGTATTTTTGTACTTTTCCTACTTGTCACTTAGTGTTTACATCCATTTAACTTATTTAAGTATAAACCATATGCTCTTAATCTAATCTGATTTAATGTGTCCACAAGCACTCACATAACTCACTTGAGCATTCTGACTGAATTAAGTTAGGTACATTTAAGTGAATTAAGCTGGAGAAAGAATGACCTTTTCCTCCAAAATCAACTGAAAAGACACGAGTGCAATTTAATAGAACAACGACTCAGAACTAACGCAACAAATTGACAAGATGCCAACATTCAGATTTACAAATACAGCAGATAATGGAAACTGGTGACCTGGGTCAAATTTTGTGCGTACCTCATAGTAAATGTATAAAATGAATTAAAAAATATACAATACAACAACACAAGTACTCAGACAAGCAAAAAATGACAGAAAAAGACAGTAAATCACACAAAAAGGACTTAAAATGCACAAAAATACAAAAAAAATACACACAATGAGAAGAATATATACAAAATGACAAAAATAAATAAATACAGAGGACAACAAATGACTCGACACTCACAAATAAGACAGAATTCCTCCAAAAACATACAAAATAACATTAAAGACTTACAAAGACATACAAAATGACAACAAAAAATACTCAGAATTACTCAAACACACAAAAAACAAGAGAAACACAAAATTAATCAGAAAAACACTCAAAAGGACAAAACATACACAAAAATAACATACTGTACATATACATGACTCAAAACCACAAAACCACAAAACTACAATTAAAATACATGAAATCAGTAGAAATGACTTCAAAAATATACAAAATGACATTAAAGACACAAATACATAGAAAATAACAAAAAAAATACTCAGAATTACTTTAAATCAAAAAAAAAAAAAAAAACACAAAATGAGATAAAAACATTCAAAATGAGTTCAAAAATACACAAAGTGACATTAAAGACTCACAGAGACAGAAAATGAACTTAAAAATAGTCAGAATTAGTCTAAAACACACGTCAAACACACAAAAACTAAAGAACCACACAAAATGAGAGAAAAATATTCAAAGTGACTCAAATAATATACAAATTATAAGAAATACATAAAATGACTCCAAAAACACAATTATACATGACTCAAAAAGCACTAAACAACAAAAAAAAAAATACACAAAATTAGTAGAAATTTTATAAAATGACTTCCAAAATATACAAAATGACATTAAAGACTCACAAAGACAGACAATTGCAACAAATTATTCTTTTGTGATGTTGCTGCTGTTGTTTTAATTTCATTTTTGCCTGAACAGCACTTTGTGATTTTATCTGTGGAAAGCGCTGTAGAAAATAAAATTTACTTACTTACTTTGAATTACTCTAAAACACACAAAAAAACAACAGGAAAAACCTTCTAATTTACAGAAAAATACACAAAAGGACAAAAAATACACAAAAACAACTGCAAAAACACAAATATACATGACTCAAAACGCACTAAACAACAACAAAAATACATAAAATCAGCTGAAAATATACGAAATGACTCAAAGGGTTAGGGTTAGACTCACTAAGACATACACAATTACAACAAAAGCTCTCGGAGTAACTCAAAAACACACACAAAATGACAGAAACATTCAAAATTATAGAAAAATACACAAAAAGACAGAAAATACATAAAACAACACCAAAAGTACACAAAATCAGGAGAAAATATACAAAATGATGTGTACGGATCACAAGGACAAAGAAAATGACAACAAAAAACCTCATTAATCTAAAACACAAAAAAACTCACAAAATGAGAGAAAAATATTCAAAATGACTCCAGATGTTGAGCAACCGGCCGATAATGAGAATATTCTGAACATCAGAAACCTAAGGTGACATTAAAGTGTGATACAGAGCGCCCCCTGCAGGCTGAGCTGAACTGTGTAATCTGATTCCATTAATGAGTGTAATTATCTCTACAAACATAATGACTTTCCTTCCACTGAGGAAACAAATAAAAGGATTCACAGCCTTCTGAAGGGTGTGAATTCTCTCTTTTCTTCCTCCGTTCCAGGAAACCATCTGTTACGACACCTTTGGTTGGTAATACTCGACAGATTTCAGCTGCTAAACAAAGATGACACCCATTCTTCAGCTGTTACTGTTACAGAATCAACAACACAAAGAGATTATTGTACAGGTACTAAAACAGGTTCTTTCATTTCAAGAACTAGTACAGTGTCAGCTGGATGTATGTATTCATATAGTGGGAGGAGCTTAAGTAGAGTTGTCAATTATGGCCAAATGAGTATGTGTTTGAAGGTCGGATGTACAAAGAGGTGTTCATACACTGTACTCTGTAGTGTTATAAAGGGGTGTGTGGTTTCCCTGGTTTAATTCTATGGGACATGTGCATGATAAATGTGCTTGTTTTTTTTAACTCATTTCTATATTTTTTTTGTTTGGTGTATTTTTCTGTAAAGTATGTTTATTTGAGTCATTATATGTATGTTTGTATATTTCTTTTGTCTTTATGTGCTTTTTTTGTATAATGATTGTTTTTCGTTGCCATTAAAGTGTGATTCTGGAGTCATTTTGTGTATTTTTTTTAGCTTTTTTAGTGGTGTTGTGCATTTCTGTTGCCATTTTGTCTATTGTTTAGTTTTTTTGTTTTATTTTGCTCATTTAGTATAAATAAATACCGTATGTGTGGTGAGGGCGTGTTTTGAGATGTGGGTGTGTGGGACTCCATCTCCTCCGTGGGTTCTCTCACACACACACGCACGCGCATCAATCGCGTCACAGATCAATTCTCCGTCACAGGTTATTAAAATGCGTGTGTCTCACACCCAAATCACAATAATAACAACTATGCTTTTTAAAGCTGGTTTTAAACATTCTGCACAGCAACAAATTATATCTGATGTAAACCATGACAAATACTCTGACGTTAACACCTTTAAAATTCTCCTTTTCAATCCTCAATGACCCCAAACCATTTATGTCATCAAACCACTATTATTTGGATCCATCTATTATAGAACTGTATCTATCTGCTGATGCTCTATATTTCATGATGTTGGATCTATGTGTAAAAGCACCCGGGGTTGACAGGTCGACGCTGGGTCGATTCAAATAATTCCTCCCTGTGATTATGATTCTATTTTTCTATTTTAACCCGACACTGCTCAGTAATTGCACACATAGAAGCCGTAGTGGTGAAGCTTTGAGTGTTTACAGTGGAGAAGAAGAAAGATCTAGATCAGGACACACGTGTCTTTGCGGGGGGGTGAACTTCTGAAATGAACAGTTTTGTGTGGAATTTGATGATAAAAAAATGCTTGTTGTAGCAGTTTTGGGAGTTATTTTCAAACTATAATATAAGAAATGACATTATTGTTGTCAATGTTGTATATTTATGTTTGTTTTGTGTCTTTTTGTATGTTCTCGGTATCATTTAATATAATATTTCTCTATTTTTTGTTTTTATGTCATAGTTTTGTATATTCTCGGTATCATTTAGTATATTTTTCTCTCATTTTGTGTGTTTTAATTGTAGTTTTGTGTGTTCATGGTATCACTTAGTATATTTTTCCCTCACTTTGTTTTCATGTCATAGTATTGTGTAATCTCGGTATCATTTTGTGCATTGTTCTCTCATTTTGTGTGTTTTTCTCTCATTTTGTGTTTTTTTTTTGTTGTAGTTTTGTGTGTTCTTGGTGTCATTTAGTACATTTGTCTCTCATTTTTTGCATTTTTGATGAAGTTTTTTCTGTTCTTGGTATCTTTTAGTATATTTTTATCTGATTTTGTGTGTTCTTGGTATCATTTAGTATAATTTATCTCTAATTTTTTGTGTTTTTACTGTTATTTTGTGCATTTTTGTTGTAGTTTTGTGTGTTCTTGGTGTCATTTAGTATATTTGTCTCTCATTTTGTGTGTTTTTTCTCTTATTTTGTGTGTTTTTGGTATAAATATCATTTATCAGTTGCCTTAGATCTGTTTAAAAACAATCTCTGTTTTCTCATTTATAATTAGAACTGATTAATTTGACAGAAACCTGCCCTAATCCTGAGTGGCACTAATAAAACCAATGAATACAAAGAGCATGAGTCAGCTCAACTGAGTGTTTCGGCAATGGAATGAATCTAAATAAAAGCCATGAAACCACAACTATTCCTCAACCAGTGTTTGTGCATTAAAGACCGTGTTTTAACAGATGGATGGATGAATGGAAATGATTCAAGAGGAACAGGAGGATAAGAGTGAATGACGCAGAGGGACAGAAAGACAAAGCCTCACCGCCTCCTCGTCGTTCAGGAGCTGCTGACAGTCGGTCGTTGTGCAGAACTTTGGGTTCCGCACGGTTCTCTCATCGTAGGAATGGCCTCGTGCCATCCTGTGTCTGAGTCGACACTGGGCATCTGAACACAGATGGAAAACAGCGTTAAAAAAAACACAGCTGCACTCGTGTCAGGTGAAGAGACAATTGTTTGTGTTTTTACGTCTTCAAGAATAGAATGAAACATCAGGAACAGAAAAGCAATCCTTCAAAGTCTCTGAAGACGTCAGTCGTCAACAACGACTCGGCTCCGCTAATCAAAAGCTTTATTATCGTCTCAGATACGGCCTCAGCACATTTGAGCTGAATAAACCGTTCCACTCCTGGCATATAGAGGGTGTGCTTCAACTCCATTATACACTAGTGTCAGGTTTCAGCTATTTCAGCTTTAATAGAACACATTTTTCTACAGTCATTTCATCTAAGGATATTTAAGGCTTTGATGGACAGAAACATCTGCTCAGGGAGTTCTACATCTGCTCTCCAATAACAAGCAGGACGTTCTACGTGGGTCGTCGGCCACGGTTACATGATGTTTTTTTTTTCATTTGGAATTAGTTATTCTGAATTAAATCATTCAGAATCAAAGTGTTCTGCTTCGTGTTTACATGGAAATAGTAATTCCCGAATTGAGGTTTACATGGAAAACCGGTTTATTTGGCTTTATTTAATACTGCTTTAGGTCTGGGGGTTGGGACAGCTCTGATTGGACAGTGGGTGAACATGACGTCATCACGTCTATCAGGAAAAACACACAACAAACCTTTTATTTTTGGCTGTACCACAGACGAACACATGACTGTTTCCACTTTTATTTTGAAACCGTGAATCGTATCGTCAGACTCATGGTAATGCGCACACCCCTAATTCGAGGTAACAAAAAACGATTTCATATTGAAATTAAACGTTAAAAGCTGATTATGTTTGTATCAGCTTTGTGTGTTTTTTTTAATTTTTCTTTATTGTGTTTTCACACATTCCAAAGTGACACTATTTTCTTTGTTATTGGAAACTTAAAAAAAAAACCTGGAGACAATATGATAAAAACTTTCATTCTTTTTGACTGTATACAAATTATTTGGTTCTATTGTTTTTTTTTAATATAAAGTTTACGGTTTTTTTTAGTTATTGCTGCTTTTTGTAGCTCAGATAAACAACATATTATTACAACGTACACATGCTCACAGGTACGTCTTCTGTCAGATTATTTCACGGTTACACTGTGAAGGAGAACAGGTCAATTTATAAATAGGTTTTTAATCCTGTGCTTCATAAAGTAATGAAATTAAAAAAGTATCTTAGCAAGACATTGACGTTTGGTGAAAAAGAATAAAAAAGAAGGAAAAAGGCAAGAGAACATAAAAAACACCATAATCATCAAGTATAAGGAAATACTGTAATTTTTTGTAATAATAACAGTAAATTTTACATTTCTGCCAAAAAGGCATTTTGGATTTTTTTTCCCCTGCAGATTATTAATGAAACAACCTCATTCTGACAAAACCAAAGACAACTTCCTGTCTGATGTAATATAAATAATAGAATTTAATCAAAGACTGTCGGATTTATTAATGTCAGTGTTTTCACTAAATCACAGTGAAGTCTAGAGAACTAAAGTCTATGCATAAATTATCTATAAATGTATATAAAAGACCCCAAAAATTAAATGTTCTTGGACTTTGACTTTGACTGAAAAAAAAAAGCAAAAACCAAGTATATTATTTATTATATTAATTTCTTGAGGAAAACAATCCGATTAGTTCACCTATAAATAAATTACAACAATAAAATCCTAGAAACCTGTTGACAGGGAGGAGCTTAGCTTAACCTATATGTCTTTTTAAAATGTGTAAACATGAATACATTTTATTTGTTTGTTTCTGTGGTGAGAAAATACATCTTAAAGCCTCACTTTAAATCAGTAGTTTGCAAACCTTTTTCCCCATTTTTTTTTTTTTTTTTTTATGATGTTTGTTATATTTTACAAACAAAAAGTAGTCAGTATTAGTGCACAATATATACAAAATATGTCAGATATTATTAATATTGCATTTTATTTTAACTAGATTTCTATTTGAGAAAGTGAAAGTATAGAAACACAATTGCTTAAGATTGCGTTTTAGTTTGAAAATATGAGCTTTTTTTCCTTATCCTGCATCTATTTGTGTGATATTATATATTGTTGTTTTGTTTTTATCATGCAGGTAATAGGGAAATAAAAATAAGTAAATAGTTATCAATTTAAAAATAAAGAAAAAATAATTCCTATTATTTTTATTTTATTGTTATTAGACTTTTGATGTGACCCCATTTTATGTCCAGGCGACCCCACATGGGGTCACGACCCCAAGGTTGAAAAAACCCTGCTTTAAATAATGAAAATTTAGGAAAGATTGCTTAAAAAAGCAGTTGAAAATGTAGATAATTTTTTATATAATTATTTGACCTGAAACAATGTGATTAATTTGCTTGTTTTTAATACTTAATACATAATAACTCAATTTCTTCTGTAATTCTTTCAAATAAATAAATAAATATATAAACAAATAATACATAAATACACAAATAAATAGATACAAACATAAATACAAAAAATTAATTAATTTGCCAATTTTCATTACTTACATAACTAAATTTTTCTGTAATTCTTTCAAATAAATAAATATACAAATAAATTCTACATCAATACACAAATAAATAAATACATACATAAATACATAAATTATAAATAAATAACACATAAATACACAAATAAATAATATATACACACAAATACATAAAATATACAAATAATAAATAAATACAGAAATAAATATATTTATGAAGCAATATGAAGAAACGTGCTATATACAAATCACCGTTACTATTAATAAACATGAATATTAAAATGTATTTATTACCATCATCCTCTTTAGTCTAAAAATTGTTAAGAAAGTGTATGCATAATAATTGTAGGTTGACTTTAGTCACATGTGGCAACGACAACAGAGCTAAGAGCTATTCACTAATGTACACTTGAGTTTAGAAAGAAAAGTTTTTCCTTAAAGATTAAAATAGATGAAGTTTAGTCCTACCGTTCAGATTCGACGTCACTGATTGGATCAAATCTGATCATTCATTCCAGGTGCGACTATAAACATTATACACGTGCACATCTATGGGTGACACGTCTCAACTTGTTTACAACACGCGTTACATGTACTGCCACCTAGAGGATATTACAGGAAATGCAGCACATTTTTATCAGTTCTCAGCAGTTTTTCCTCCAAAGAACATGGAGAAAAAAAAAATCAAATTATAGGTGACGCGCAGCAATGATAGGGGGCAGGCGATTTAGAAACGTTTGACAACAAGCAAAGTGTAAGAAAAAAATAAAAAAATAAAAAAGGTGTCATTGTCATGTGAGTTTTACATCAGTTGAGGCTTGAACTCATAATTTATGACACAAGAGAGAATGTTCTATGTCACTGAATTAATTAGAAAGAAACACCTGTGTGGTACATACGTTAAAAAAATATTATCTAATTATAGGAGCTGTTTATTCCACAACTATTTCATGATGGGACATCCTGTGTCACTGAGCTAATTAGCATTAGCACATTGACTAAACCCAGTCACCTGTGAGCAAGGCAGTAGCTGTTAAATATTCAGTTATTAAGATAAAAATCCAAATTTACACATATTGAATCTGGACAGCATGAAAATATTGGTGATTTGTTTTTTTTGTTTTTTAAATGAAATGAAAAAGTGATAAAGTTTAAAAATGCCATTTTTGCTTTGACTTTAAAAGTTAGCATCAGAGCGAAATTCAAAATGCTTTAAAAAATCAGTTTTTGAGATTAAAAAAAAAAAAAACCTACAAAGACAATATTATTTTTATTTGTTTAATTTATTTTAGCTTGATGCACTATGATCTAAATTTTTGCTAAATTAAAAGTCTGAGTATTGCTTGTATAGGATAGCTTGGGGTCAAGTGAACAAAATTAGTGGGAGGATATATGTTTTTTTTTTAAAGTGATGGACTTCATATTTTGCAGTACATTTAAATCTGAAAAATGTAAAAAAATAAACTTCTTCAGCATTCACACACACTTACTGACTTGCACACGTGTACACACCTGTACGCGTAAGAGCCTAAAGTGTTTACATGTCACGTAGAGGGTGCTACATTAACACTTTAACACGTCTGCGTGCACACATGCAAACGTGACTTGTGCATTGTGCCCGTGTACCCATTATAAGTCTATGGGAAGTGTAGATATTCAGACATTCAGATGTGTTCGATAGACTGGTGCGCATGAATTTAGAAGCGATCCACCCCACACACACACACACACACACACACACACACACACACACACACACTGTTCCCTGGTAATGACGTCACTGGAGTGATAGAAGTGATCAAAAGGCACCACTATGTTCAAGCGACTCATCACGAGCAATTGAAGCGACTGCAGTCGCTACAGTCGCGTTCAGTGTGAACGCACTTTCACAAGTGTTTTTATGTGTCTTGTGAGCCACGGCCGTTTCTGCCATTTATTGAAGCAGGCCGTTATAAACAGAGCTGTGCACGAGGAAAGCTGTGCTCGTGCACGCTCTCTCGTACTCGTTTAATAGGCGTTCCCTCTTGGGAGCAGGTAGAATGTTACGCTGCGCATGTGCATTTTGTCAAATAGTGGAGATGAATCCTCCTCTATTAAATGTAATATAACTTTTTAAAACTACAAAAGGTTGTATAATGAATCCTACAGCAGCCTGTGATTATGAGGCTGTTATACAATCAAGTTTGTTTTATTGAGGTTATGACAGTAGATCATGGATCAGGCTTTGAGTGTTCATTGATTTGCAGCTGTCCACAAGGGTACGGTGTCATGGCCGTGTGTGTGTGTGTGTGTGTGAGATAAGCAGTCAGTGCTCCAATCAGATACTACTCAACCATGGCCACAGTGTGTTTTCCCCTCATTTAGTTTTATATACACAATAACAAAGAGATCAATCGTTTCCCAATATCAACATTTTATACTTAATGTGTTTATGGCAGTAAAACAAAACAACTGCAAGCTTTACTTTTTTCTATTTTTCTACTATGGAGGATGGAAAAATTGATTGAACGAATGGAAAAAGCCTTAATGGTTGTAAATCAATGCTGGGAGTTGTGCCAGAGGAGCTGCACAAATATATTTTATTTAGTTTTTTTCAGTTTGATCCCAAAGCAAAGATAAAACAACAGTGTACTGTACACTAACACGGGATAACACACTTTAATCATATTTTTGTAGTCGTCTTGTGTGTTTTTGCAGTCATTTTGTGTATTTTTGTTATCATTTTGTAAATATTTCTGTTACGTTTTTAATTATTTCTGTTAATTTTGTGTATTTTCTTTTTTTTAAATTTTTATTTTGTGTATTTTCAATCATGTCATGCAACCTCTGGTTAGTTTTGTGGTATTTGTGTTGTCGTTTGGTGTCTTTGTTGTATTTCTGCGTATTTTTCTGTAATTTTGTATGTTTTTGGAGTCATTTTGTGCTTTTTTTGTATTTTTTTTTTTTTTAAGTATTTTCAATCGTTTTATGCAACTTTTGTTTAATTTTGTTTATTTATGTTGTCATTTTTGTGTCATTTTGTTGTTATTTTATGTATTTTTATGTAATTTTGTATGTTTTGGAATCATGTAGTATTTTTTTGTTGTGTTTTTGTTGTCATTTTATAAATATTTCTGTAATTTCTGTGTATTTTCAATCGTTTCATGCAACTTTTGGTTAATTGTGCGCATTTTTGTTGTAATCTTTTAGTATTTTGTTGTCTTTTTATGTATTTTTCTGACATTTTGTATGTTTTTGGGGTCATTTTGTGTTTTTTATTGTCGTTTTATAAATATTTGTTATTTTTGTGTATTTTCAAGTTTCATTCAACGTTTGGTTAATTTTGTGTCTTTTTGTTGTTTTTTTGTGTACTTTTCTTAGTTTTGTGTGTTTTTGCAGTCATTTTATAATTATTTCTGCAATTTTTTGTGTATTTTCAATCGTGTCATGCAACCATTGGTTTATTTTGTGTATTTCTATTGTAATCTTTGTTGTGTTTTTGTGTATTTCTCGATAATTTCATTTTGTCATTTTGTGTGTTTTTGTTGCCGTTTTATCAATAGTTCTGTTATTATTTGTAATTTGTAATTTTTTTTTTTTTTTACAACCACCCTGTTAATTACAGAAGTGATCAAAGGAAACATGAGGTGTTCAAAGACGTGACTGATCACTTCCATTGCCGTGGCAGCTTATACTCACACACTTCTCATATAGTCAACGACCCCAAAAATAGGAAAGCAGACTTGTTTATCCTGCTTCTCGTGAGGAATTGGGGCAACACTATGAAGTGATTTGTGACTAGAGGCTAAACTCAGAATAAAGTGACACTGCAGCTCTAAAGCAGCCTTAGCTCTTCTCCATGTACTTCACTTATTTTATGTGTCAGTGCCACTTCTCTCAGTATTTCTCTGTACTGTCGCATTGCAACTAATGATTTTTGCTTATGATGCTTGCACTAAAACTGGAATGCAGAATAGATAAAAACCTCAGATGGAGCTTTTGGTATGGGATCAATTTATTTGTATAAGGAGATTTTTTTAAAACCAGCCTGTTTCCATCTGAATCCATCCACGGCCTCTGAAACCCTTTATTTTTCAACCAAAATTCAAATAATATTAGTAAATTTAAAACCTGAGAGCACATGTCAAACTCAAGGCCTGGGGGCCCAAATCCGGCCCTTCAGAGCATCCGATTCGGCCCGCAGGAGACAGTAAAAATGACAGAGAAAACAAAACATGAATCATTGTGTAAATGTCTAAATTTGTTAATTTTTCTCAAATTATTTTACAAAATCTCCCAAAATTAAATAATAATTGGTCAAAAATGAATAAATCAATGGACATTTACGTATATGCCTTCCGTTTTATTTTGAAGAAACTGGAAGTACACAATATCAACGTATTGTTTGATTAATAAATACATAGTCGAATAAAACTTTGATACATCTTAACCTTTTAAAAATCAATAGAAAATAACAGCTTTCCGGTGTCACATCGTACTGAGATTGTATACGCGCATATATGCGCAATACCGAAAAATGAATTGACTGTATTTACTTCAGATATTTGTTTGGACCAGCAGAGGGCACTGGTAACCCAGTGGTCGGTTGGGATGCAGATATTCTAGCAGTGAAGAAGAGATGCTATGCTAGCAGACAGAGCTAACAGAAAAACGGGACTTTTACAGATATTCATGTAATATTACAGATACTCTTTCGGTGCTAAAGGGGTAAGGAATCATTTATGAACATGTTTAAGAGTAGAAGGCGGCCAGAAAGTAAGTAGTAGCAAATTCCGCCCGCCGCCTCAGCATTTGGACAAGAGAAGGACTTTAAAAAAATTACTGCGATTCAATTTTCAGAAAATCGATATGAACCGTGATACCTATGAATTCATTTTTAACTGCCTTATGATTAATCGTTACATCCCTCGTCTACACATTTGTGAATTTTTTTTTTCTTCTGTGACTTCACATTTTCTTTAGGTTTAAATGTAAAATCTAAAGGTTCATGAAAATAATTTCACGTGTGTGGATTTTTATTACATACAGTATCTACCTTCATACCTTCATACATCACCTTTTCAAAATAAATCCTTTTTAACTTTAAGCATCTATGCCACACATCAGATCTGCACTTTCTTTATCAAAATGAATTTAAAAAAAAGCCATAAAAGTCGTTCACTGGTTTATTTCTTTCAAATATTCATTTAACACAGTGAAGATTAACAATCCCTGGCATCATACTTCAGGATGTTGGTCGATTAGAATGAAATAAAAGGTTTATTTTCAATGATTATTACAGACACAGATGATGAGTGAATTCAGTTCTACCTGAAAATGTTGATAAATGAGCTCAACAACTAAAAAAAAGCACTTTGCATTATTTATAACCTGGGATCATTTGCAAGCCGTGTCCTAAATGTAACTCAGTCAGGGGGGGTTTGTTGTTTTTAGTTGTTCTGGGACGATCACTAAAACATAACTTATAAACATAAATTAAATATTAGTTGTTTGGAACATTTTTTAAATAGTTTTTTCCCTATTTTTTTTACATGATTACACGAAACTGGAACAAACGTGACTGATGTTGATGTGTATTTTCTTTGGATTGTCTCTATTTCTTGTCATATTCATCATTTAAATGTAAGTTCCAACTGTTTATTTGCATCTACTTTCCAGGCTGTTCCTGTAAAATATTGACACTCATTCTTTGATTCAATGTGAAGCTTTTTGCACTGCAGCGTTCTGTCTTTTTCTCATTTCTTCCAGAGTGAGACGGAGACATTTGGTTGGCTCTGGTACAAGGTACAAGCTTTGGAGGGAATAACAGAGTTTGTAAGAGATTGTGTGATTTATGGAAGATTTATTTGTTCGCTGTCGCTGCATCATAAGCCACTAAAAAAACAAACACACACACACACACAAAAAAAACTGGAAAAATGTCTGACTTCTCAATCAAAGCAGAGTCATCCAAGGACAGCGTTATGAAGTAAATAAATCAGTTTCTTTCAAAAAAAAGATACACACATAAGACCAGAGTTAGGCTCAATAATATAATAATCATTATTATTAAACCACACGCCTGAAGCTTAATGTGTTTATTCTTGTATATATGTTCAGGATAAATTTATGCGATAAAGTCCAATGAATGATTAGAGAATCATAGAAAACGTACCGTTATAATTAAATTATAAAGTTAAATGTACAAAAGAACTAAAAAATGTTTGTTGCATTGATACAAAATCTAAAAAACACCAACAATGTAAATAAAGTGACTCATGAGGAGGGGGAAAAATACTTTAAAATCCATAAAACAGAGTTTTTCAACCTTGGGGTCGTGACCCCATGTGCGGTCGCCTGGAATTTAAATGGGGTCGCCTGGAATTTATGTCTAGTGATTGATAAAAAAAATGAATGAATAAATATGTATTTTAAAATATTTTTTAACACACAATTTTAAACTGTATTCTATACTTTCACTTACTCAAATATAGATTTAGTTTAAATAAAACACAGTATAAAGAAAAGAAGAAACAGAAAATACTCATAATTAATAAATAAATGAAATACACGGTACTCTGTATTTGTTACACAGTATAACAGACACGTTTTTGGGGTCTCCAGAATTTTGTGATATAAAAATGGGGTCAAGTTCCAAAAAAGTCAACATAAAACATCAACATGAGATTGTAACAACTGAAAGCTTGACTGAAATAAATGCAAAGTCATTGTTGATTTATAGTTTCATGTCTCTGATGCATTTCAATGCTAAATATAGTTGGTGATGAAATCAATTCCTCTTGATTAACAATTGTTGTTCATTGACGTGTTGGTTATTGTTGTTCATATTTGGTGCTGATAAAAATAATCAGATTTCAATGAAATTGTTTCCTCTAATAAAAATATTTATTAATTTCTCCATCCTGAACCTTCACATCCTCTCTTCCATTCACACACATTACATAATCTCTCCTGCTGTCACTATAGTGACGCTGTCAGCTGTGAACTACACACTACACACTACACACTACACGCTACACACTACACGCTACACACTACACACTACAGGTTGAATTATATCTACTTTGTTCATGCTGAGACTTCAATACTGATAATAACCATCAATGAAAGAAGCTCCAGCAGTGACTGTAGATCACATCACCTCCAGCTCTACTGTGAGAATAAAAGTGCTGATAAGGCCTGAGAGAAGGAGGTCAGTCATGACTTCAGAGAGGGAGGAGCCACATCTGATCACAGTGATGGATCTGTAGGTTCCACCATCAGAATGGAGCCCTGTGCTCAGTAAAGCATCAGCAGCGATAACATTCTTTTTAAAGTAATATTCTTTGAAATATATATATATATATATATAGGTTCTCCAATTTCTGCAGTTTTAGCTTTAGCAGCACATCAGAGTCTCCAATCTTTTCTCTTTTACGTTCCACTCGCAATGCATCATGGGGATGTTGAGTATGTAGTGCGTTCACATTAGATAGTATGAGAAGACTGAGTAAGTGAGAAATACGCGGACATATACTATATGGCAGACATAGGCAACTGGCGGCCCGGGGGCCACATTCGGCCCTCGGTCTAATTTTATGCGGCCCCCAAAGTAAATGTCCAAAATAACTAAAAAAATACACAAAACAAAAGCAAGCATACATTAAAAAACAAAGAACATTGAAGGAAAATACAGTAAAAGACAAGAGAACAACACTCCAAAAACAAAACAAATGAACAAAACGACGACAGTATTATACAAAATTATTCTGAAAAATATACAAAATTACAGAAAATGACAACAAAGGTACACCAAAAGACAAGACAAACATGAAAATTGACTCTGCAAAGCCACAGTACTAACAAATAAGCGAAATAACAACAGAAATACACAAAAAAATCCACTCCAAAAAAACATGTTTTACAGGAAAAATAATTCAATGGGAACGCTCATCATCCTAATCATACTTAGTGTACAGTATATACTAATTGAGTTTGTAGTGCATAGTACAGAGTGTGCCATTTTGAACACAGCCTAGTACTAGTGTGTCCACCATGCATACTTGTATAATGTTCTCATATAATATACATCCAGGTATTTCTCGCATACAAATTCTTTTCATACTATCTTATGTGAAGCGTTACATATTAAATTTGACATTAAACTTAGTATGAGTAGTACATACATGATGTTTACAAAACAGCCTTTGTTTTTTAATGCAAAATAAGTGTACATGTCTGATTTAATCGTCTTTGGGTTTTTTATGTCACTGTCTGGTCAAAACCCAATATTTACAGTTTTTTTTTATTTGCCATACAATGTTAAATCATTCTGAATCCTCACTTTCTGTATTCCTCACTCTGATTTTCACTGCTGGAATCAATCATCCAATGGGATGAACTACATTTGCACCCAATTTAATTAAATCTGACAACAACAATCCTATACTGTACATCTGCGTGATGTTACTGATCCTATCAAATGGATTACATAACTGCTGAGAAAGTGTGAGCTGCCAAGCTTCCAACAGCCAATAAACAGCAGCAGGATCATTTCCATCAACATGTAAACACACGTTTGCTCACTTTTATCTTTAAACTTTCCTATTTCTCCTTGTTTTTTCTGGTGAATTGACCAGAATATCCATCGTCGACAGTTTGGAAGTGATGCTCTCACTCTATAATGAGGACAAGAAACTCTTGTTCTACACTAAAGACTCTATGTATAGCGTAAAACATGAGCTGATATAAGGCGCAAACTGTTTAAAAAACATATTTTTATCTTACTTTTTACCAAATTTACAGCAATATTTGTGAAATTACTGATACTTTTTTTTTTGTAAAAATATAATCTCAATGTTAAGTATAAATGTTATATCTAAATGTGAAATGTAAATGTTAACTGTTGAATGTTGAATCTAAATCTAAATGTTAAAACCAAATCTAAATGTTGAATCTAAATGGTAAATGAAGAGTGAAATGTTAAATGTTGAATGTTAAATCTAAATCCAAATATTAAATCTATATCTAAATGTTAAATATAAATGTTTAATCTAAATCTTAAATATAACTGTGAAATGTAAGTGTTAAATCTAAATGTTAAATATGAAATCTAAATATAAATGTTAAATGTAAATGTTGAATCTAAATGGTAAATCAAAATGTAAATGTAAATGTAAAGTCAAAATCTAAATTTTAAATCTAAATATTTAGCTAATATGCAAATTCACTGGAAGTACCAACATAAAAGCTCATTCTGTGTATTGAGTTTGTATATTAGCTAAATATTTAGTTGAGCATTTATATTTAACATTGACAATATATTTTTACAAGAAAAAAAAACTCACAAATTTCACAACTAGTGCTGTAAATCTGGTCAAAAGTAAACAAAAAAAAAATCACATACGTTTTTTAATGTGGTTTGTCGCTAAATATTGCAAAAAAGTTGCTGTTTATTTTAGCATGTGTGCAACTTTACAATCACAGTCCCATATAAGCTGATCCCACATATGAAATGCTGGAAATCTTGTCATTAAATTTAGGTCAGATGAATTTCAATATTCCCAAGAAGTCTGTGTACGGCTTTAAAGCTGCAGTGAGGAGGCAGTCATGGAAACAGGAGCTGCCACTCCAGCATGCACACAAAACACACACACCTTCTGTTCTTTACGATCACACACATCACTGTCATCATCACCTTTTGCATCACAACACAAATAATCAGGAAAAATGTAATTAATCAAACGATGAATGGATACAGAGAGAGAGGAACGATGGGAAAGCTTTGGATGAAGTGGAAAAGCAATAAGAATAATAAAGCAGGAGTTGTGAAAGATTCATTTACCCGATAGTGATGCAGAAGAAGAAGAAGACATGATTTCCTCCTCATGCTGCATCTCCAGCTCCTGCTCCTGTGTGTTGAGCTGCTTGTTGTGCATGTGTGTGTCAATGAGCTACACAGTGAGTGAGTGAGCGTGCACGCTGCACTTTGTGTTGTGATGAGCGAGAGAGAGAGAGAGAGAGAGAGAGAGAGAGAGAGAGAGAGAGAGAGAGAGAGCATCAGAGCCTGGGGAGATGTGTAGAAGAAGAAGAAGAAGGAATTCCTTCAATTACCATCTCAATTTGTCCCATTATTGTTTGAAGTATTAAAAACTACGGTCGTGCCCGTTGAACGTCTCCGCGCCAAATATCACATACTGTACCACGTTCCCAAGAATTCAGTCAAATGACTCGGTTTCACTGAGTAAAAAAAGGTCTCTGAGAGGCTCTAGACATCGGCTCATAGAATATCTATGTCAAATTACAGCCCGATTCAACGAGCATTAAAAAAATGCCCCCTGGTGCCCCCGTGGCTATACGGAGTAATGAGCCTCTTCGTATATTGGCATGTGTCAATGATTCGGTAACACCAACTGTTGCAATATTAGACTCACAAATAAATGAGAAAACGACTTTAATGGAAATTGCTAAACAATGGGGGGTGGGACCCCAGGCCCCTAATCAAATTATGTGAGGTATAATCATAATCTACGTTGAATTACCTTTGGAACAATATATCACACGACTATGTTCCCATAGATTTGGAAATGACTGGAAATAGGGGAGTATTCATACCAAACTGCATTCCGATCTAACGAGAACTAAAAAGAGTTGACACCCCTGGCGCTACCGTGACATTTACTCGGTAATTTATATATTGGTATGTGCCAATGATTCGGTACCACCAATTGTCGTAATATTTGACAAGCATATAAATGAGAAATTGACATATGTTTGTTTGTTTTTTTGCTTTTGGGGCTCCAAATCAAAAAAGGGGCTAAGAGTGTCAATGCGTACACATCCATAGATTATAGCTACCAAATTTCAACCCGATCTGTTCATGAATAACAGAGGAGTCGTGTTTTTAACGAAGGAGAAGAAAAAGAAAAAGACGAAGAAGAAAAAGAAAAAGAAAAAGAAAAAGACGAAGACGAAGAAAAAGAAGAAGAAGAAAAAGAAAAAGAAGAAGAAGAAAAAAAAAAAAAGAAAAGGAGGAAGAAGAAGAAGAGGAAGAAGAAGAAAACGAAGAAGAAAAAGAAGAAGAGGAAGAGGAAGAGGAAGAGGAAGAGGAAGAGGAAGAGGAAAAAGAAGAAGAAAAAGAAGAAGAAAAAGAAGAAGAAAAAGAAGAAGAAGAAGAAGAGGAAGAAGAAGAAGAAGAAGAAGAAGAAGAAGAAGAAGAAGAGGAAGAAGAAGAAGAAGAAGAAGAAGAAGAAGAAGAAGAAGAGTGTTTGTTTGATCAGAGGGTCACATGATCAACATTCATGTCAGCATTTAGAATAATGAGTGATCTGAGCATTAATACAGGAAAGAACAAAGATTTTCTACAGTAACGTGTATTTTTCTGTCATTTTGTACATTTACTTTGGGGGCCGCATAAAATTAGACCAAGGGCCGCATGTGGTCCCCTGGCCGCCAGTTCCCAAGATCTGTCTTACAGGCTTAAACAACTGCACAGGTGCTTGATAATGTGATTTATGGGATATAAACAAGCAGAAATGGGAGGAACATAAGGAGGAGGAGCTGAAGAAGAAGAAGAAGAAAGAAAGCAATCACCTTTAGTGAAGGCTCACTCACTCGCTCACTCAGGCAGGCATTGAGCTATTACTCTTTTCTCTCGTCTTCGTGACCCAGCAATGAGCACTGAACCAATTCAGAGCTCACATGCACTACATCCATAGGCTGCGTGCACATGACCCATCAAATCTTTCATGTGTTTTTAAGCTACTGAGGCCATTTTAAGCATGTTTACATAAAAAACACACAAATTAAATGTACAAAATGACAGAAAAATACACAAAACAAGAGCAAGAAGACATTAAAAAATACAACAAATTATAGTAAGAGACAAGACAAAAACACAGAAAATACTCAAAAAACACACAAAACTACTAGAAAAATGAACAAAATGACAACAGTAATACACAAAATTACTCAGAAAAATAGACAAAATTACAGAAAATGACAACAAAAGTACACAAATGACAAGAAAAACACAAAGAGTGACTCTGCAAACCCACAGTACCAAGAAACGAGCAAAACAACAGAAATACACAAAAAACACTCAATACACAAATACACTATGACTCCAAAAAACATACATTCTACAGGAAAAATACACAAAAGGACAACAGAAATGCACAAAATGCTTCACAACGAGCAACACAACAACAAACTTACACAGAATGACAGAAAAACACAAAAATCACTATAGAAACTGTGTTTTTCTGTATTAATTCTCAGATCAATGCTCAAACTCCAAGTTATCAAATTTTGTCAAAGTTCCAAGGGTGACAATGTTAGCATCTAGGTCTGTTTTTCAACCTTTGGGTTGCCTGAAATTAAATAGGGTTGCTGGAAATGTCCAGTAATTGATAAAAAATAATTACAGATTAAAAATACATTACAAAATCTGTAATTATTGCTCTTTTTTTCAAAATAAAACACAACACACAGTCGTAAACAACCGCATTCAATACTTCATTGTCTCAAATGTAAGTGTAGTTCAAATAAAATGCAGTTTAAATAAAAGAAAGATAAAAAGAAAAATAAATAAATAAAATAAATAGAAACTGTAATAATTTCATTATTCATGTATCTAAATTACATTTTTAATGTAAATAATATCATTCTATCATATCGATCTTTGGAACATTTCAATTTATTTTACGTAAAAGGTCATTTAAAAAATGTATTTAAGCTCGGAAAGGTATAAGCAGACTGTTTCGACAGTGACTGTTTGCTTAGGTCAGCACTAATCATGGAAAAATAATATTATTATTAGGCTTTATTTTGTTATAGCTATGAGCTTTAATTAATCCATCCCAATAAATGTAGTACTGCATGGGGAAATAGACATTAAAAAAAGAAAATGCACTAAAAAGACAATCCTGTCAGTTACTTTGGTATAAGGAGAAACATGTTTTCAATCAATCAAAAATGAAAGCCCAAGCCTCTTAGGCTGCGTGCGTGCGAGCTTATGAAATATCTCAGTCGGCTTGTAAACATATTCTGTTTCTTACAGATTATTCCTAATTATCTTGTTTCTAGCGCTTCATCCCGCAGAGGATTTAATCATGCACAGAAAAAAAAAAAAGAAGCCGTCTGCATTTACAGCTTGGACAACAGCCATGTATAATTACATATACTCATATATAGGTTGCTTCTTCGCCTGCATGGACCAATCAGGCTTAGAGTAATGGGTTTATGTGAGTGTTTGTGTGTTTGTGTTTGAGAAGAAAGGAAAAAAAAGATACAGGAGGACTATTTATGTATCTCTGCAGCCACTGGGCTTGTGGATGGTGATGGGAATATGAAATATTATGTGATGATAGGAACATGGCTGGTGCTTTAATGCAGAATGTAAAAAAAAAAAAAATGGGCTAAAAGTGACAAAAAACACTGGAAAATGTAGTGAAATGGGATTTTAAAACCACAGAAATTAGTTATAAGTTGCAACTTACAGACAAAAAGTGGCAAAAATGGTTCAAAATGTCAATATTGGCTTAAAAGTGGCAGAAACGTGGCGGTTGGGATAATGTAATTTAAAAAGTTCAAACAATGGGCGTGACAAATTGTGAACGTGGTTAAACTGGCAAAAAAATAAGCATGAAATATGGTGAAAAGGGGTTAAAAGTGACAATAATAGGTCAAAATATGCAACATTAGGTGGGAAAAGTGGTGGAAAAGGGTTTATAAAAGAGGAAAACGTGTTATCCAGGAAGTTTATTATCATTTATGGCATAGTACATAGTCATAAAGATGTAAATCCTTGTTTTAATCAGAAATAAAATGGCTTAAAAGTGACCAACAATGGTTGCAAATAAGAATGGGCAAAAACAAACAGAAAAAGTGGTAAAAAAAAGTGTCAATATTGGAAAAAATAGTTTAAACTGGCAAATAATGCTCATGACAAATCATGAATGTGGTTAAATTGGCAACAAAAGCATTAAATATGATGAAAAAAAAAAAAATGACAATAATGGGTCAACATATGCAACATTGGGTGGAAACATGTCTTGAAAGTGGAAAAAAAAGTGCCGAAAAGGCATTGAAATTTGATGGAGGAGTGTCAGAAATGGGAGTAATGCGCCAACAAGTGCTGCTGAACTACGGCCAGGCCCCGCCCCCGGTCCGAGTAGCACATACCATGTTCCTGAGATGTCAGTGAAATGACTTGGTTCTACTGAGTAAAACAAATTCAATTGTGTGTTGTAAAATCAGAATCCACGTTGAACTGCCTTTGAAACAATATGTCACACGACTGTGTTCCGATAAATTTAGAAATTAAGTAGTCATTTGAAAAATGGCGCCCCCGTGGCACATACGGAATAATGGGCCCCATTCATACATTGGTATGTGTCAATGATTCGGTACCACCAACTGTCTCAATATTTGACACAAATAAATGAGAAAATGACTTTAATGGAAATTAACCAAAAAAAATGGGGGTGGCCCCCCGGGCCCCTAATTGAATTGTCCGAGGCATAATCATAATCTATGCTGAATTACCTTTAAAACGATATGTCACACAACTATGTTCCCATAAATTTGGAAATGACTGGAAATGGGGGGTGGTCCCCCAGGACCTATTTAAAATGTGGGAAATAGGGGTCCGGGTATTAGTATTCATGCCAAACTGCATTTCGATCTAATGAGAACTAACTGAGGAGTAGTCATCTAAAAAATGGGGCACAGGGGGGCCCCCTGGCAGGGAATCGGGTAATGGGCCCCATTTATATATTGGTATGTGCCAGTGATTCGGTACCACCAACCGTCGTAATATTTAACATGCAAATAAATGACCAAAAATCAGGCTCCGAGCGTTGATGCGGACACATCCATAGATTATAGCTACCAAATTTCAGCCTCATCTGTTCACGAATAACAGAGTAGTGGTGATTTTAACTAGTGTACACAAGAACAAGAAGAACAAAGTGAGGGTGTTTTGAGTCCGGTAGCTCGACCTAAAAATACATTAAAAGGAGCAAAAATATGTCAAGAAAAACTGATGAAAACAGGTTGAAATATGATTGTGCTACGCTGTAGATGTAGGAAAAGTGTAAAAATAGGCAAAAATGGGCTCAAATTGTTATTCCTAGTTTCTTGAAGGCATCTGGTGACCCCCTCCCAGTGTCTTGTGACCCCACATTTCTTTCCACCTTAAAAAAAACAAACAAAAAAAAAAAAACACAAATGCTGAAAGTTACAGTATTCTCATGTAATTTGTTTACAAATGTGGGAAAAAAACCCAAAAACATTTAGCTTAATTTTTTACATGATTAAAGCACATTTACACATTATATTTGTCTTCATCAGGCAAAATTAAGAGACACTGGTCTTTATTACTTTATTTACATTTTTATGTTTTCTGTTGATTTGTTTATTTTTTTCTAAATTATATAAATATGTTCTAAAGTGTAAAAACTACTGAGCTGTATTTTTAATATTCACTAAAGTGATACACGTATGGAGCTTTTCAACAAAGAAAATGTGTTCAAATGCAATTATTTGGATTATTTGCAATCATTTATTTTTTTTTGCATTTGAACGCTTTTTCTTTGATTGAAAATATTTATTATTGCTTTAGGTTAACTTTTTTTTTGATTTTATTATTATAATGATTTTATTTTTGATTAAAAATGTTTCTTTTTGACTACCTTCGTGTACACGTTTCATTATTTTGTTTATTTTGTCCATTAATACTTGAGCTTACAATGACCTACTACATGCGTCCTCTGTAAAAGATAATTATCACTATTCTTATCATGTTTTCTGATAACTTGTTTGTTCTTTTAATGTTCTAGAGTTTAAAACTACTGAGCTGTATATTAAATTATATAGGTAGATTTAATGTCTATTCAACCACATACATCTTCTCCATATATATATATACTGTATATTGCATTTGAACTCTTTTCTTGAAAAAATATAGATTTTTTGATTAAAGTGATTTTTTTTTTGATTGAAGTGATTTTATTGTTGATTAAAAATAAGTTTGTTCAGACTATTGAAACAGCACCATCTAGTGAACACTTGTACTAATTGCAACTTTTCCCATTAAATGACCTTCAAATCTCATCAGAAACTCTTCTTCATTCTAAAATATCATACTTTAACTTATTGTATCCATTTATCTTTTAATACATTTTGAAAATAGACAATGTGCTTCTTGTTTTTTGTTGCTTTTTTAACCTGTTGCATGAATGACACACATGCACAGAGTGAAATACCAGCCTGATCTGTGGGTCTAATGCATGGATTACAGAAACAACTCCACCATAAACCATCTATTGTCAGCTCTGCATTCCGGAAGCACTTTCTGCAGACTGAGTTTGATGATGTCAGCTTGTGTGTGTGTGTGTTACACTGATGCCGGGGTGAAGTGAAATAACTGGTTGGACGGGAACAGAATGTGTTGTGTATTTTCGATAGTAATACAAAGTAAATATTAGCCTAGTAAACAAGTGAAGATGGTGGTTGGCAGTGCAGACAGGCTTCATTTGTAGAGATACAGTTGTAAATGTTTTATTAAGATGAAAAAAGTGGTGCAGCCAAAAAAAAAAAAAGCTCCAGTAATATGAATGAAGTTGTACAGTTGTAAAGGCAAAATTTCAGCTGTGCTCTGATTTTGACCCACAACAGTTGCTCTGCACTGATTAAGTCCACGCTGAGATGGGAATGTATTAAAAAAAACATATTTAATAAAGAAAAGCAACGTTTTCCACCATAATTTACAAATAAATTCATTAAAAAATCCTACAATGTGATTTTCTGGAAAAAAAATTTCTTCTCATTTTGTCTGTCATAGTTGAGGTTAAACCTATGATGAAAATTACAGGCTTCTCATGTTTTTAAGTGGGTGAACTTGCACAATTGGTGGCTGACTAAATACTTTTTTGCCCCACTGTAAATACAATAACCCTCCTCTGGTGGAGGTGATGCGCTGGACCCTGAAAGACTTTGATGAAAAATTACTGCTTCTACAGAGCTCTGCTTGTTGAGACCTTGAGTAGAGACTAATCTAATCAAACATGACTCAGCAAATGAATAACGTTTCTGTTGAAATGTACAACGAATAATACAGTCATTGTGTATAAACACATGAAAAATTGTACACATGAACACACATTTGATGATAGGATGATTAATATAGTAATTGCAGTAACACAGTTTTAAATAGAAAACACACACCAAACTCTATTTATGTATGTATATATATATATATATATACATATATACACATATATATATATATACACATATATATATATATACTATATATCAGTGCTTCTCAAATGTTTTTTTTTAATGTGTATTTTTGGTTAAAGAAGAACAAAAATGTAACGATTCTACATACTACAGCTTTAAATCAGTGCAAAAACTTTAAAAAAAAGTTAAGGCACCATTTTAGCATCTTGAGAGTAGAAAATTAACAAATAAAAGCATGAAAAATATGGGGATTTTAGAATGTGTATTTTTGGCTAAAAATTAACTGAAAATACAATGGTTAGGCTCATTTCTGGTCATCTCACAGACCTGAAATATAACATTTTTTAGAAATACATCTAATCAGGAGGCATTAAATACTGTTTCATTACTCTTTTTATTTTTATTTTACAAAGTTAGATTCTTTAAAATGTGTGTTATCACTCGCTCATAGTTGTTTTTTAACAGTATTCTTATCAAAATGTTAAAGCTGGACAAAGGAAAAGAAATGCTTTAGGTCAAACCAAGAATAAAGTTGAAATTTTGAGAATAAAGTTAAAATTTTGAGAATAAAGTTGAAACATAATGATGAAATGAAAGTAAAAAAAAAAGAGATTAAAATCGAAAAGATGAGATTACAATCAAAATTTCGAAAATAAACTCAAAATACAATATTGGGATTCAAGCTACTTTCACCAGTGAAAAGCAGTAAAACATAGAAGCACACACATAAAGTCATTTTCCACAGGTTAGAAAAGTCATGATTTCAAACATTTGGATCCAAACGTTTGTTTCCCTGAGTCGTCGTTGGTTAGAATGACTCATCAGTCTGATACGGCTTCATCCATCCACTTCATATAATCCAGACTTCCTCCATCCACTAGGAAACTCAACACTTCTGGGTTTGCATAAGGATGGATGGACCTCAATAGAACACACAACATTTGATTATTATTACCATGAAGCACAAGTGTCCAACTCAAGGCCCGAGGGCCAAATACGGCCCTTTAGAGCATCCAAATCGGCCCACAGGAGAAAGTGAAAAGGACAAAGTGGAAATTATGAAAATAATTCAGTCTTTTATATGTGCAAATGGAGGAAACAACTATTTTAAAGTCCTGTAACTTCTCCACAAACAATCCCACACATTTTAGATACATTTGGTCACAAAATCAAGATGTTTTTTCTCCACCTTAAATTTGTGGCCCACTTCAGATCAAACTGGTCCATATTTCACACCTCAGTGAAAATGAGTTTCAAATATTGTTCATTTTTACAGCTGTTTTTTTTTATTTAGTTTTAGTCAAAGTCTCAGTCATCATCAGAACAACTAAATGACTATAAGACTTTAATTAACTTACTCTTTTACAGAATAATTACTCATAAATCAATTCAAAATAAATAAATAAATAAATAAATAAATGCAATAAATAAATAAAATAATAATAATAACAATAACAATAATTTAGTTTTCGTCATAATCATTTGACTAAAACGCAATTTAGTTTTAGTCAAAATTTAGTCATCAGGTTGACTAAATGACATTTTAGTCGACTTAATCTGTTACAGACTAATTACTCATAAATTCATAAAAAAATTAAAATAATTAAAAATAAATAAATAAAAAATAACGATATAAATAACATAAAAAAATAAATAATTGAAAATGCTAATGGTTTAAAAAAAAAGCTGACTAAAATATAAAGCATAAAGATTACATTACCATTGATCAACCTAATGGTAATAATGTTTGTTAATACACACCAGCAAATTAGATCAATGCATAAGACCACAATCACAAGTTCTGATTGGATTTGATTATATATAACAATAATAAAATACAATATAACTTAATTATATATATTTTCACATAGCTTTTGTTCACATTTTTTTAATAGTTTAGTTATTGTCACTTAAAAAAACTATGACAAATTTCAGTCAACAAACTTAACCTTGGTTTGACACCAACATAGAACAGGGATTCCTGCAGCACAGCCTCATAACTACACGTGTCCTTCCGCCCCCGTTTCATCACTTATTTACAGACTTTAATAATAAAGTCGTCGTTGGAAAGGTTAACGCTGCCAATGTGAGGAAGCCTGTCTGCAGATGCACTACAGCTAAAGCTACAGATAGATGTCAGATCATAGACGACGATGATGCTTTAATCCTGCATTCACTGGTGGCAGCAAAAGAAGCCGTATCAATGATTAATGGTGTTTTGCAGGTAGAACGTGTGATATCTCGCAAGAGAAAATGAAAGGTGTGGGTGTGTAAACACCAGCATCTGTCAGCCTGTGCACTTCTTTAAAAATAGGTGAATTTTCCTCAAAAAAAGAAAAAAAAAATACGCCAGGAATGCTTTTGTATGTGGCTGCTAAATAAAGAAATAACTGTTTATTTCTTTAATCCGTCTCACACAAAACTATTGGTGTTATTTATTCTATGAATATAGGTCCTTTAAATGATTGACATTAAGTAGCTAAATATTAACAAAAAATGTAATAAAATTGAAATAAATGAAAAAAGGTGCAGTGTTTCTAAAAGTCCACATTGCTTCTTACCTCACGTAATCCACAACCTGCTGAACCTTGGAGGACTTTGTTCTCATGAGCTGCAACAACAATGACATCTTAGTTTACACATCTTCTGACCACACACACACACACACACACACACACAGTTTTTTACAAAGCGTACCATTAGGATTTCAGTCGCATCCTGGATTTCACCTTTCCAGTAGTACCTAACAAACAGAAAGCAGAAGAACTCTAAGGAAATATATATTAAAATCCTTTCTTTGATAATAATAAGTAATCTTTAATTATAGAGCGCTTTTCACAGTAAAAAACCACAAAGTGCTTTACACAAATTTCAGTATCATCCCATCTAAAGAGAGCATGGAAACATGGAAGAACAGTAACAAATAAAATGGGAGACAAGAACGGGAGAACTGTGGGTCACCAAGGGCATTAAGGCATTTAGATGAAAAATGGGAAATACAAAACAAAGTACAGAACCAGGAAAAACCTCTCGGCTGCAAAAACAGATAAGATAACACACAGTCACAGTCACGAAACGAAACATAGCACGTGGGCAGGTGGGGGTTGGATGTGCGTCGAGGGAGGGGGGTAGGTGACGGGGCTGGGGCAAAGAGTGGGAGGGGGTATCCAGTTGCTGGGGGGCGCAGCGTGCTGCCAGTGGGCAAGTAAAACCTTTGCTTTCATTCCTGAAACAGTCAGATGCTGTGTGGTGGCCTTGGTGGGCTTGGGTTCAGGAGATAAGAGTCCAGGTGGCAGAGGGGGGAGGGGAAAGGGGGGAGGTCAGAGAATCCTGTCTGAAGCTTCCAAGGTGGTTGGTCAGCACATTCCCATAATCTTGAGTCTTCACTGGTCTCAATAATCCAAATTTTGTGGCTCAAACATTAGATGGCCGAGGATCTCCCAGATCGATTCCATTCCCCGCAAACGTTCCAGAGTAGCATCCAGCTTGCCTCTGAGTTCGTTTAGCATGACAGTCTGAGAGGTCATAGCCCTGTCCCATCATTCAGAAATGACTGGCAACCTTTCCAATATGGCCGCCAAAGTCGCACATACTTTCTGGTAAATCAGGAAGCCGCCGGCTCCAATGAGCAGCAATCCTGATACCATGATTCTGATCATGTATAAACCTTCGACGTCCTCCACAGAAAGCATAGTCAGGCATACGATCTTCCACTTATTCCAAGGATCTATCGTATACTCAGCTGCTAACGTTCCATGTGGGCAAACAGGCTCACCAGGGCCTGACCTCCGCGTTGAGTAAATCTGATCTACAGCATTAAGACCAGCTGAACAATTCTGTAGTTAGCTTAGTTTTGGAAGGTAGCAGAGAGACTCTCCTGAGACAGAGCAGACAAAGCAGACAGCAAGGTCAGATGGGAAAGAGAGCGGGAGGAGAGAATGCGACCGCCCTCGTCAAGTAGCAAGAAAAATGAATAAAGATCATTAACATCAGACAAAACCCCTACACACGAAGAAAGTAATGATGAGAAGCCTAAAAATGTAGCAGAATATAAATTATTAGATATGGACCGGGAACAAAATGTAACCAAAGGGAAATGGGTGCAGGTAGGGGCTTTAAAGTTCCCCTTTGTTCAAAGTGGGAAACACCCAAAAAAGTTTGAGAACCACTAACAGACACTTTCACCCTTTCTTTTTCTCCTTTGTGTGAAAATATTTACTACAATTTCTTCTGTTTTTTTTTATTTTTTGCACTCCACGCCTCTCCTGAAGAACTCTGGCACCCCCCAGCAGAGGGACGCCCCACACTTTGAAAACCCCTGTTCTAGAGCATAAGGGCATTTCATAAAACATAATAATTTTCATTTAATAAGTAAAAGAATAAATAAATATGTACACGTTCCAAAAAATGACCATATGTACATTGTCTAAAATTTCCATTTTCATTGGCCTAAATTTTGTCACTTTGTTGGTTCTGAAAAATCACCCGAGTATGTGTTTTGTTTTGTTTTTCTTACTCCTGGAGCAACTACTTCCTGTTGGTGGGTGCAACTTCCTGTGTGACAAAAAAATAAAACACAAATAATAAAATTTGGTTCATTAATTTTTGCAAATAAATGCTGGATTTTCATGTTCAAGTGCTGTTATAGCTAAAAATGTACTTCCGCGTTAAGTATTTTCACAATAAGAGCCATGTTTATAGGCTCACACACACTTGTAGTAAACGGGGCTAAACTTTACCTGCTGATTACTGATATAACATTATGAAAATAGCCTATATTTGCTTTTTAAATAAACATGTATAGCTGACTATTAACTAAATTACGAATTATTGATTCTTGATATGATAGCTGCTACCTTTTATATCCAACAGGAAGTAGAAAAAAACAATAATTATATCAAGTGACATAAATACAAGAACTCAATTGTAATTGTAAAATAAGTCTTGAATAGTATTTTAATTTTAAGAATTAAATTAATTGAGCTTTACTAATTGGTGAAGATTTAAAATAAATTAAAAAAAAAATGTATATATTTTTAATAACTCAGTTTTTCTTTTGATTTTTTTTAACAAGTTTTACCATAATAAAAAAAAATACAAAAGAAAATAAAAAAAAAAATCAAAAGAAATACCATACAGGCATTGTCCAAAGTTCCATTTTCATTGCCCTAAATTTTAGTATGTGTTTTATCCCTCACTCCCTCGACAACTACTTCCTGTTAATGAGTGCAACTTCCTCTTTGATAAAAAGATAAAACACAAATTTTTAAGTGCTGCTCAAGCTGAAAAGGCATTTCGTCTTTTCACAATAAGAGCCATGTTTATAGGCAAATGCACTTGTAGTAAACGGCAATTAATTTTAACTGCTGATTACTGTTAAAATATTATTAAAATAACAAAACATCTAAAGCTAAGTATTAACTTCATTATGCTTTTTGGATTGTTGATATGATAGCTGTTGTTTAAATCCAACAGGAAATAGAAATAAAAGTAGACAAAAACAAAAGAACTAGTTTGAGATGAAATCAAAGCAGATTTTTCACTTCTTTGTTTCACTGATTTCAGGTTCCTACTTGTTTATTGCTCCAGTGTTTGTGTGGTTATGCATTAACAGGAACGCTCATTCACTAAAGCACCTGTGGTTCGTTATACGTGTCTGAGCATGTGCGGGAAAACATTAAAGCTGCTCATTGGGTTCGTCAGTCAACAATGGCGGAAAACGTGTTTCCAACATATCAGAGGGAGGAGTCAGAATTACATTGTGGAAGTCCTGGGGAGGATGTTAATAGTGGCGGCCAGTCGTCTTTCCATGAGTGCCCTACAAACACAGAAACACATCAGAGGAGATGAATTAAACACGAGCCACCTGCTGTGCATCCATTACAGCAGCAAAACGAGCTCATTCCCAGAAACCAAGGTCAAATTTCAAAAGGCTTTTTTCCAGAAATAGTAAATGTTGCCTCGGAGGGATATGATTTACATATGGAGGAGTCGCACTCTGGCTCAACCTTGTATTTTTTAAAGGATTTGAGCCCATTTTTGCCAATTTCCACCATTTTTCTACAACTACACTTATTTTCAACACCTTTTCTTGCCATATTTTTTTCTCCTTTTAATGCATTTTTTGCTCCCATTTCTGACACTTCTACATCAAATTCCCAATGCCTTTTCAGCACATTTTTCTCACTTTCAAGACATTTTCGTCACTCATAAACCCTTTCCACCACTTTTCCACCTAATGTTGCACATGTTGAGCCATTATTGTCACTTTTAACCTCTTTTCACCATTTTTCATGATTATTTTTGGCAATTTAACCACATTCATCATTTGTCAAGCCCATTATTTTCCAGTTTAAACTAATTACTCCTACTATTTGTTCCAATATTGACACTTTGAATCCTTTTTCTGTCCATTTTTGGCCACTCTAATTTACAACTTTTAACCAATTTCTGAAAATCCCATTTCACCACCTTTTCCACCATTTTTGGTCACTTTTAACCCATTTTTATTTCTGATTAAAACAAGGACTTACATCTTTTCCCACCTAATGTCACATATGTTGAGCCATTATTGCCACTTTTAACCTCTTTCCACCATATTTCATGCTTATGTTTTTGCTAATTTAACCACATTCAGCATTTCATACGTTTCTTCTCATACTTATCCTTGAGTGTTTTGTTGCTCAATAAAACATTGAGCGGATGCTGACAGTGACTGTATATGCAGTACCTGCTGATGTCCTTTGCCGTCTGTTCGTTGGGGCTGTTGATGAGGAGGACGCAGTGGTGACCTGGTACGTAGCTTCCAGTGAAGATGGAACAAAGTCTGATTCCAATGCACCAGAGACCAGGATACATGGAAACCACCAGGATGAAGAACTGCACATGGTTACATAGGAAAACACCATATGACACTGTTATTACCTGTGATTTTATAATTTATGATGTCTGATAAAAGCTTTCAGTTTGAAATCCGATATGTCAATATTGTCCCACACTAAAGTTCTGATATTCACTGATACACATAACCCCATCCCACCCCCCTCCCCACCAACCTACTTCAGGGTAATATAATATATATTTAAATGGTAATAACAGGTTCAGCCTACTTTTAATGTGACGCACATGATGTATTCCACAAACAAACAAAATCTGTGCGAAATCAATTCATCTTAATAAAATTTAGTTATGGAAAAAGTCCCATATTTGTTATTAAAATATGTCGTCTCAAACAACAGCATATTACAGAGCCCTAGATGTGACATAAAACTGTAAAACTAAAAACTAATGTATGTGTTTTAGTAATGCGTAGCCACAAATTACTATTTTGTGGCAACAAATTACCAGTATTATTGGAACAATTTCCTGGTAGTATTTTTTGGCCACAAATTAGGATTTTGTAGTGACAAATTAGTATTTGTTGCCACAAATTAGTATTTCCTGCAACAAATTAGTATTTTGTGTTAACGAATTAGTATTTCCTGCAACAAGTTAGTATTTCCTAGAAACAAATGTGTATTTCCTGCAATAAATTAGTATTTAGTGGCAACAAATTAGTATTTCCTAAACACAAATGAGTATTTTGTAGTGATAATTATTATTTTGTGACCACAAATTAGTATTTCATGGCCACAAATTAGTATTTCCTCGCAACATATTAGTATGTTGTCCAATAAATTAGTATTTCCTAGATACAAATTAGTATTTTGTGGCAACAAATTAGTATTTCTATGACACAAATTAGTATTTTGTAGCGATAATTAGTATTTTGCGTAAACAAATTAATCATTCCTAGCAATATATTCGTATTTAATGGCAATGGTGTAATATCACCCGTCCCTAGTTATAATCATTATACTATTTAGCTGTCATGTTTTTCCACCAGGTTGATGTGAAGCCATAAGACAATTTCATTTTCTCCTGCCCATTTGAAGGGATTGGTCTGTTTGGATGGGATTCAATATTTATCCTGTTAATATTTGGCAGTGTCTGTGTGATGGATGAGTATTGGCCTTGGACTGAAACATTTAGAATCTCTCACACACACACGCACACACACAGATCCAACAGCAGCACAGATAGGAAATTAAATTAGTACAGAAGGAAAATGAATTAGGAAACCGGTTAAAAAGTTGCTATAAATATGAAATTAGCAGTATAAAGTGTATTATATCTCACCATAGTGAACATGAGGAGAAATGGCCTGGCTGTGTTCAGGGCTGTTTCCATTGGCCACCGCTGGTACAGACACTCCATCCTAGTTCCGCTCACTACTGTCATTTCATTAGAAAATAAGTTCCTCCTCCGTTCATAGAATCATATCTTCTCTAGCTATCGTTTTCATATTTATTTACTATCAATATTAGTTCCCAGTGCTGCTTGTTTTAGAGGAGGAAACTCACAGCTGACAGACAGGTAAAGAACAGGTCGAACTGTCAGAGTGACGGATTTATCTATCTATCATTTCATTGGTTGTTTAACACTTCCTGCCACGGTGACAGCCAATGAGAATACAGCTTCCTCCTCCCCTCGGTAGGCCGGGTCATAATCGGCTTTGGTGTGTGTGTGTCTGTGTGTGTGTGTGTGTGTGTGTGTGTGTGTGTGTGTGTGTGTGTGTGTGTGTGTGCGTGTGTGTGTGTGTGTGTGCGTGTGTGTGTGTGTGTGTGTGTGTGCGCGTGTGTGTCACCCACATGATGAGTCTGTGATGGCAACAAGAAAAACAGCAAAGTCAGAAGCTCTAGTGTTTGTCCTTCAGGAAAATACAATAAGTTACTATAAATACAGACAAACTAATACTAACATTATCATATACAATAATAATAATAATAATAATAATAATAATAATAATAATAATAATAATAATAATAATAATAATAATAATTTTATTATCATTATTCTTAATGGTGCCGTTATTATTTTTGTTATTAATAATGTTGTTGTGGTATTTATTATTATTGTTATTTTTGTTATTATATATTATTGTTATATTATTATTGTTATTATTATTATTGTTATCATTGCTGTTATTGTCATCAGCTGTTATGATAATGTCATTATCATTATTAGTGTTGTTATTATTGTTGTTGTTATCACTATTTTTATTATCATTTGTTATTGTTATCATCAGCATTATTAGTGTTACAGTTAATTATTATTATTAGTGTTATTATGATTATTAGTGTTGTTATTATGATTAATAGTGTTATAGTTAGTTATTATTATTATCGTTATTATCATTATTAACGTTGGGTTTATATTGGCGTCAGTTATCATCATCAACATCATTATTACTGTTGCTGTTATTACTATTTTTTGTTATTGTTTGTTTTTGTTATCATCATTGTTATCATCATTATTAATATTATAATTATTATCATTATCATCATTAATATTATTATTATATTAATATTATATTTGTGTTATTGTTATTAGTGTTATTACTATGATTGGTGTTAGTTATTATAGTCATCATTTTATTGTTGTTGTTAGTACTCATTTTTTATTATTGTTTGTTATTGTTATCATCATCGTTATTAGTGTTAAAGTTATTGTTGTTATTATTATTATGCCTCATAAAACTAATTTTATGGATCTATAGACCAAACAAGAGTGTGAATATCTATTATTTGAGAATAAATGTACAACTTACTAATGTAGCAGATGCATCATAGCTGTGATACATTTTTAATCTTTGACAACAGGATGAGAGAAAACTCGCCTGTTTCAAAATAAAACTATGAAAAAGTTATTTTTTGCGTGATTCTAGCAAACTTTGCAAAACAACATTTTAGGACAAGATTAACTGAAATCAGTAAAAGCTCGTTAATGAATGGTAAATTAAGTAAGAAAAAAAACTGCAAAGTCATCTTATTTGTACAAATTATCAAATTAAAACCGCACAATAAAAGTCTATAGAGCTTTGACTTTAGCCTTAACACAGATTCACGTTTTGGAAATGCTGTCCTTTATGGTGCTTTTTTACATTTGTTGTGCTCGAGCATTTCCTCTGAAGGGAAATTAACTTGTGAGTTTTTTATAGACTAAAGTGCATAAAAAGCAACATGTAAAATATTTAAAGCTTCCTATTTTTTTTTACGGTTTCTCACAAAAGTAGCCTTTTGTGAACGTAAGTGAGAGATATATCCTCACTTTTAGTCCCTGACCACATTCTCCAACAACCACAGAAATGTTTTAGATGAACAGAAAAATATAATGAACATGATTATACGATTTAAAGGAGACATATCATGGTTTTTAATCCTTCATTTTTACATATAAATCATACAGTTATGGTCTATATAAAGTGGAACTGCAATGCTTGGGTCTGAATTCCTCATTATTATAGCTCCACCCCTTTTCTACCCCTTTTCTGATGTGCTTCTGAGAGCAACTCTTTAAATGCAAATGAGACACTCCATACCCCGCCCCCTCTTCAGGTGACACTCAGTTCAACTCCACCCTGCTTGGCCATTTTTGTAGTTTGATATAAGAGATACGGTTATGTAGCGGCGCATAAACTTTTTATTCAGAGGTTATTTACAAAATGTCAACAACGGAAGACTTGTCCATCCAGCCTTACATGTTCCAGCCAGAGTCGGACCCAGCAGAGCGAGATGAAAATGAAGATGATGAACCTGCAGAACCCTAATAAGTGAGCTAACACAAGCACCGAGCTAACGCTAGCGCCAAGCTAACGTCACGAAATGCATTTTAATACAGGCTTTTTAAAGACAAAAACGGCAAAATGAAATGACTAATGAAAACTTTAGATTTAAATTAAATCACGTAGGCCATATCATCAAGGATCTAAAACGAGCACACAGCGCTAACATATGAAGACGGTGCAACTGCTAATGCTAACAAAACAATGACAGGGACGTCTTATCATCACACTTTTTAGCGTTATTTACAGCTTACCGAAGTGTTCTGTTCATCGTCTCCAAAGATAGAAGGAATTGAACCCTCAATCAGACAAAGTCTTTCTGTAAATGCTTCTTTATACTGGTGGAGGTTGATGAAGCAGTCATCATTGAAGTGCTTCACACACACAAAAATGACCTTACCCACAGATGTGGTACATTTCCATAAAAAATAAAACTCAACCAGGCACTTTGAAAAGGTTCTGATGCTGGGAGATGGTGTAATGAAGCGTGTGGGTTACTACATCCAACAATCCAACATTTTGACTTATCCTCTCGTAACTTCGGCATCCTTGAGCTTGGACTACAAAATAAAAGCGAGAAATAAAAATGGTGGATTGCTCGAAGTGTTGGACCTGGAGTTGATGTACTAATTTTGGCAGTTCCGCTGCAAATACTGTGATGTAATAGTTCAAAAAACGTAATAGAGAATAGAAAAATCGAAACAGATTTAAAAATATGAGCAAAACAGAATATAAAGATATCAACGGAGCACCTGAAGAGACTAATTTGATTTTTTTCTGTACTTCTAAGCACTCTAAATATACAACAAAATGCATTTAAGGGCTAAAAAAGTGGATTTAAATGATATGTCCCCTTTAAGAGTTTCAGTAAACATTTCAGCAAACAGTTAGAGTACAAGTATCTTTACTAAAATTACTAGCACCACCATTTGTTACACTTTAAAACATCACAGAGGTAGTTTATGCATACATACATTAAAGTTTATAGGGAAAAATCACTATAATTAGGCACGGAATGCACATTATTTTACTAAAGCCACAGCTAAAGCACTAATTTATAACCCATTTGAATGAATAATCAATTCTGAACCTGAATAAAAGAAGTAATTACATGAATAAATAACTTTTTTTTCTGTAGTCTTTAATGTTAGTTCTACTGCCTATAATTCAAATGTTTCTTGTTGCCTTTGCAAAATCTGTTGCATTTCATAGAACGTTTAAAATAGTTTTTTTTTTTTTTTTTACAATAGTTAAAGCCACCTTCAAGACGGAGTCACAGATTGTGACAAATAATTTAGAAATCCAAAACAGAACTTATAAGGTAATTTCTGTGTCAATATTGGTTTAAAAGTGGCAGAAATGGGGGGAGGTGAGGGACGGTTAGAGTAATGTAATTAAAAAGTAGGAACAATTATTTTAAACTGGCAAATAACGGGCATGACAAATAGTGAATGTGGTTAAATTGGCAAAAATAGGCATGAAATATGGTGAAAAGAGGTTAAAAGTGACAATAATGGGTCAACATATGTGACATTAGGTAGAACATGTGGTGGAAAGCTGGTTTATAAGTTCTGAAAAGGTCTTGAAAGTGGAAATTTAATGGAGAAGTGGTAGAAATGTTAATAATGTAGCAAAAATGCATTAAAATGATCAAAAATATAGCAAGAAAAAGGGATGAAAGTTGGTTAAAATATGGCAAGTTTGGTGTAGTTGAAGAAAAATGGTAAAAATTAGCAAAAATGGGCTAAATTGTTTAAAATAATATTCTGTCGACCCCAGTGTCTCTCGACTCCATGGTTGAGAACACATGATCTAGTGAAACCTTAAGTGGGGCTGGAGATACAAAATGCAGATTTTTTGGAGAGGATAAAAGAGCAATTAAATTTTTTTTTTTAATTTTAAGTTTGAATTTTTGGTTTTATCAGAATTAAAATGGGTTAAAAGTGACCAGAAATGGTGGAAAAGGTGGTGAAATATGGTGAAAAGAGGTTAAAAGTGACAATAATGTGTCAACATATGTGACATTTGGTGGAAAAAGAGGTGGAAAGGGTTTATAGGTGCCAAAAATATCTTAAGAGGAAAAACTTTGCAGAAAAGGCATTGAAATTTGATTAAGTGGCAGAAATGTTGCAAAAATGTATATAAAGGATCAAAAATATGGCAAGAAAAAGTGATGAGAATAGGATGAAATTGGCAATTAGTAGCAGAAAAAGGGTAAAAATAAGCAAAAATCGGCTCAAATTGTTTGAAAAATATTCTGACTGCATGGTTGAGAACCCCCGCTCTACTGGAGCAATGCAGGATATTTTATTTTGTTTAAGAAAAAAACTTAATCTTCTGTGACATAGATTTGAACAATTTGTTCTGACACCATTTCATTAATGTTGTAAAATATGTTTTTGGTAACAGAACATGTGTTTCATATTATCGTCCATCCTGATCCACAGCTGCCTTGTCACTATTATTTATTTTTAATCTGTTTTTACAAAGAATGTCCACATGATGGCGCTGTAGACACACACACACCGACTGTATCCATCCTTTCCTGTCACTGTGAATAAATAAAACAATTTCCATCCAGTATGTATCAATAGAAATGAAATGTAAATGCTCCAACACAGCGTAAGCAGCATGACTCATGCCACTCTCACCACCTTTTTTATTTCTCCTCCTGACCTGCTCTGATACCTGCATACTTTGTTTTCCCTGCTCCAGCCATCATCATCATCATCATCATCATCATCCCTACTTTTCCACCCAACGAAGCAAAAGATCAGAGTTTAAGCAGCAGGGGGCGCCATCCATGTCACAGCCCCTTGTATGAGGGCAATTTATTCCCCCTAACTCACCCAGGCTTGGTTTGAGAGCCCATCAGACAGCTCTGATAGAGCCATATAAGCCACCGTTGAAAGAAAGAAAGCAACAAGAACCAAAATAGAGATCGAAAGAAGAAGGAATAAGCCGACGAGAGGCGTTTGATCTGCCCATTCTGGGGGTAACAATCCCAGGGGCTTTCATTCCCTCAAGGGCTTCCAAAGCTTGTTTGTCCTTTGGACATGAAAACCATAGGTGGAGTTTAAGATTATTGAATAAATAGAATTAACTGGGCAAAACTTGTATTTGTAAGGTGAATACGCATTTGGCAAAAAAAATGGCAAAAATGACAACTTATATCTGGATTGGTTGACTAGTTTGTTCTTTTTACTAATTAAATTGAAAGTAAGAATGCAGGAAAAACAGAATACTGACCTTAAAAATAATAATAATAATGCATCAATTTTATATAGCGCTTTATCATAGACACTCAAAGTCGTTTTACAGAATTGAGGCATTATTCTTTCACTCCACACTTAGTGGTGGTAAGCAATTGCTGTAACAACAGCTGCCCTGGGGGCAGACTGACGGAGGAGAGGCTGCCATAGTGCGCCATCGGACCCTCCGACCACCACCAACACTCACTCACACACTACATTCATACTAGGCAATGTAGGTGAAGTGCCTTGCCCAAGGACACAATGACGGATACCACTGGGGTGACTGCCACCTCACTGTGGCACCTGGAATTCTCAGTGGTCTCCATCCACCTACGAACCAGGAACCAGACCTGCTAAGCTTCCGAGATCTAACAAGATCGAGCAATGACAGGCTGGATTGGCCTTGATCTTAAATATGACCTTCAGCAAAGGTCAAGGTCACACATTGAAAGGAAATGTTGTTCAATGGTACCAGTCTGAGCACTGTGTCTCAATTTGTGACGTTATGAACTGTGACCCCTACCGATCTTTTTACTGGTCGGCAGTGATGCGCCGTGACCACTAGGGTTAGGTAGGCGGGGCGTTGCAAATCGAGACCACCAATGTCAACACCAATGACAATTTCATATGTTTCTGCTAGCAAGTGTTAATCTAACAAAATCAACATCGTAGAACACCATAAAAGAAACAAACAATTATTTATTATAGCCCCCATAGTCTCCCAACAAGATATATCTCATGACACGACAGCGCATCCGTTGTTTGTTTTGGAAACACAGAAACACGGAGAAAATGACAACAACAACTCGGAACAGCCTCAGTGAGGAGCATCCACAACGCCAATCCTTCCTTTTGTACCATTCACTGTAGAAAGTACCAACAATGTTCTGACCTTACCTTTGCTGAAGCTCTGGTAACTCAGGTGTTGGTCTCCATCTTTTAAAAGCTGTCGTTTTTTCTCAAAAGAAAGTTTCTCTATCGTCTCTAGCGCTGTCATCCTGCCTGTAGTGTTATCCCGCCCACTAGCTAGAGAACGTAGCAGCAGCGGCCACGCTCTATCAATTAACTAATGCACTGTGAACTTGCTTATAGCATTTAGCATAGCGCGGTTACTTCCAAAGGCAGCGTAGAGAGTTGCCTTTGGACGTAAATGGTTTTAATCTTGAACCTGACTGCGCATGCGCAAACACATAAAAACACGCTATGGGAACAGAGGCAGAGCAGCAACGTGCCTTTGGGAGGGGGCGTGGCCTCCTCCTGCCTTATGGTGGAGTGAGACTGTGCAGCGTCTCTGCTGTACCAGGAAATAGTGATGTTTAGTCATTTGGGCTATGAAAAACACAAAATGCTGACACTTTTATACTTATAGGTACTGTAGGTTATCGGAAATTGATAATTAAATAATTTATAATTATATTGTAATTAAAACAAATAATCAAAATATCAATTCACCCTTGTAGGGGTAGGCACTGCCTACCTTGTCTACCCTGACTGCACGTCACTGCTGGTATGTTGTACAACTTTGGTCCAACAAAATAAAATACTCCACATGAGATGACATTTTCATAAATGTAAGCATCGGACTTGTTCGATAAATAGTCGTAGAGATATGGAAAATTTTTGTTTTTTGACACTTGACGCGACCTTGACCTTGACATTTTGGCTCCGTTACGTTAATAACATAGGATATTTGGACCACACCGAGCCACTATTCAATAAATCAAAATAACTTGCATTAGCAGAAATTGTAGCTTTTCAAACAAGTAAAATAACATTTAAAGCACAACGAAAACTTCTCTCTAAAAAATATTCAGAAATTATTTATTGAAAAAGCTGAGATTTGTAACTTAAGAGACAAAATTGACCTTTGTTCACTACACGCACGAACAACAAAAAATGCTTTTGTGTGTCAGTGAGCGGTACCAGGTTGTGGAACAGTTTGTGTATTGAAATAAAAAAATCTGAATTTAAAGCATTTTAAACATAAATACATAAAGTTTATCTTCTCGAAGCACAAGTGTTAAAGGGATAAAATTGTAAATAAGTGTGTATATACTTGTGTATGTGTGGAAATATGAATGTATAGTGGATCACATGAATTGTATAATTATATATACAATTATGATATACAATTATATACAAGACATATGTACATTAATTATGTGTATATTTATAGTGTAAATCGGTGTATATTATAAGAAGATTATATGTATAGTGGTAGATGTTACAAGGGAGAGGATTATAAGTATATACTTCCTCCTACTCCTTTTCAAACAGATATAAAGGCTTCACGAGTTTGAATTTTGTACCATTTGTTCTCTCTTTGTCTTGTTTGATTTTCATTTTTAATTATTATTTTTTTTAATTATCATTATGATCATTTTTCTCACTGTGGGATACACTGCTGTTGTGTTCATGTTCAAAATAAAATAAAATTAAAAAAAAAAAAACAGGATGTTCTCCATCATTGTTAAAAATGTGTACACATGAAAATAAACCTAAATGTAAATAGTACATCTTAATATTAATCTCGGTGAATGTAAATCTAAATGTTAAATCTAAATGTTAAATAAAATCTCAATGTTACATCGAAATGTTAAATCGATCGCCTAGTGTAAAGCAAAATATTTAGAAATTATACAAAGTGGGCAGGTCAGATCCTGTACATCACGAGTCCCCGCCCACACTCTCCACCACTCACTGAGCCGCAGTTTGTGGTGTGGGTGGGGCCTAAACATTTAACTTTACACTCGGTGACCGATTTAGCATTTGGATTTACATTTAACATTTAGATTTAACTTTTACATTTAGATTATTTATTATTCATGTTTACGTATTTTTAACAATATTTAACATGCTATTTTACTGGAATTTGTCTCAAATGAATGAAAAGTGAGCTAAATGTTTTTACATTCAGCACAACCTAACATTAGCTAAGCATAAACTTAGCATTAGCCTTAGAACCTAGCATTAATAGCATTAACCTAGCATTAGCTATGCATTCACTTGGCAAAAAGGTGGAAAAAGGTTTAAAAAAAAGGTGCAACAGAAGAACCAACCTAAAGTCTCATAAGTTTGGGACCATTTCACTGAAAACGTATATAAAACTTCACACCTGAGGTAGAATTAACATCTGTGACATGAAACTAACAGTAATATATTAGAATCAAATCAGCAGAAAACTATTTCATAAAAAAAAAAAAAGTCTCAATAACGATGGTCACATGACTCAAGCGCCAAAACATAATTTGTATTTTTAAAAGAACAACAAATGAATATGTATATATTTTGTACAGTCACTGTGTTGTATGGCACTTAAAATATTTGTATATGATGTAAATTATATCAAGAATTGTATTTTTTCAAATGAATTTGGGAAAACTGTAATACAATCTTTTGACCAGTGGGAGGGCAATGCTCCCCCTGCCTCCGTATGGTGTTAAGTTGAAAAACAAGATAATAATGATTTCTATCAATGCACTTTATGGCATATACTGAGGCTACAAGATGAGAAGCAGAAAGAAATAAAAAAGTGGATGCCTTTCATAATTTACCCTTAAGCTTGATGGTCTCATGTTGGGATCAATGAAAATGTCATGCTGTGAAATAAAGCAAAATTCTAAAGGGGAATTAGTGAGTTGAGCAGAGGGGCAGACAACAAAGCCTTTTTGTAGACCTAGAGTAGTTAGAGCGTGCAACAGAGCTGCTTTCCTTCCTGCTGCCTTAATTACTCTTTTTGCAAAGGCAGATGTTTTTTTAAATTGTTGTTAAAATTCTCTGCAAATCTATTACTGAACCAGAATAAAGTCATTGATCCTTGGAGGACATGCATCGAATCTGAAGTTGTGTTCCAAACACCATACTAACGTACTACTCATACTAAGTTTGATGGCAAATTTAGTATATAGTAGGGGTGTGCATGCATTGCTATAAGATTCACAATTTGCATGTCACAATACGATATATATATATAAATATTGATACTAAACAAAACAATATGTATTGTGATATCAATAAGTCCACCTTTACACGTACAAAATAGTATGAAATACAATTAAATGAAAATAAATAATTCAATCTTGTGAGAACAAATAAATAGTAACTAAGTGATTTTTTTCAAGATCAAATATGAAAAAATAAGTGGTATGTTTATCAAACTGTCAAATTACCTTAAAAAAACCTAATTAATATTATTTTTGGGGTATACATATGCTAGTGCAATTAAATATTTTTTCTTTATAAAAAACATGACTTAAAAAATTTTTTTTTGGATCGATACGATAATTGTGCAGGGAAATATTACGATATATCGCCAAATCAATTTTTTCTTACACCCTGTAATGCGTTTACATTAGATAGTATGAAAAGATTGAGTACATGAGATGGATGTATACTATATGGGGACATTTTCTAAGTATACACAGTGGGCTCAATAGTCAAACTCAACCGTCCCATAATGCATTGCGAGTGGAATGTAAAATGGTCCTTTGGCCAGCTTCATGCTAAAAATCAACCATCCCCTTTTCAAAATAAAAGCATCTCTTCTTGTCTTCCATTAGATTTTTTTTTAACACTTTTATAAATAGGGCTCTTGTTTTGAAGTTGGCCGGACATTTTGTCAATAGCACAATAGAGGGTCTCCATTTCAGAAAAAAATGTGTTTCCGTGAGTTTTATGGATGAAACGAGCACGTGTTGAGTTCTCACTTCAAATGTTTTCAGAACTTTCAAAGATGGAGAATCAACACAGATATTTAGCCTCAGTGTGATTCAGGTTTCTGTCGTAAGTTTGAAATGCATCTTGGGAAACTTGGAAGAATGCTTCAGTGGGAACGCTCATCATCCTAATCACACATCATCATATGTCAAAACTAGTATGTAGTGTGTTCACATTAGATAGTATGAGAAGACTGAGTAGGCAAGAAATACCCGAATGTATACAATATGGCAGACATAGGCAACTGGCGGCCCGGGGGCCACATTCGCCCCTTGGTCTAATTTTATGCGGCCCCCAAAGTAAATGTACAAAATGAGTAAAAAATGCACAAAGCAAAAGCAAGAATATATTAATAAACACAAATAAAATTGCAGGAAAATGCAGTAAAAGACAAGAGAAAAACAGAAAATACTCCAAAAACAAATAAACTACAACAAAATGACAACAATAATACACAAAATTACTCTGAAAAATATACATAATTACAGAAACTGACAACAAAATGACACCAAAAGACAAGAAAAACAAGAAAAGTAACTCCGCAAACCTGAAGTACTCACAAACAAGCAAAACGACAACAGAAATTCACAAAAAAATACACTGACAGCACAAATACACAATATGACTCCAAAAAACATATTTTACAGGAGAAATACACAAAAGTACTACAAAAATGCACAGAATTCTTCACAACGAGCAGGTAAACAACAGACAGACACGGAATGAGAGAAAAATCACCCAAAATTACTATAAAAACTTTTTGTTCTTTCCTGTTTTAATGCTCAGATCACTCATTATTTTAAATGCTGACATGAATGTTGATCATGTGATCCTCTGATCAAACAAAAGTCAAAAAATAAAAGTTGCCTACCTCTGCTATGTGAGGGCATTTTTGAAATTGTATACTTTTTGATCGCTATAGCAAAAGGAGAAACGTAACCTCCAAAGTTCCACGTGGCAACGTTGCCTTAAGAAAGCCACGTTTCCTCATTACATTGTCCTCACTGAGACGTTTGCAGCAGAACCAATCCTGGTGCTGACGCAGGTAGAATGAGCTCATTCCCCCTCACCATTCACAACCTGAGTGCCCCAAAATTCACAGAAGAGAGACGCATAATAAGTTCAGACTGCAAGTTTTAGAGTGCCTGCAGGCTGTAAACGCAGCGTGCGAACAGCACACACTTAATGGAATGAAGAGTGCATGGTTGTGTGAAAAGGGGTTACGTCTGCTCCAGACTGCACTATTTTTCACCCAAAACTTCACCATTTTTTTAAATGTATTTATTCCAAAACACTTTTTCTACACAGGTGCGGCCGTGATTGATGGTGTTCGCATTCAAAACAACGACCTGAGATGTGTTCACACACTGAATCCTGAGTAGGGTTCTGAACAATGTAAAAACAACAACAAAAAGGTTCAGGGATACTGTCAGTCAGTGGGCTGTTGTTGTATAATGTGTACAAATAGATTATTTTACACAAGAAAACGAGTTCATAGTTGAAAAGCAAACTTCTGAAGGTTGAGTTCGGCTGAATTTCAGCATCCTGCAGACGCAAGGTCATTGGAGGAAAAAAATAAATAAAAACACGGCAGAGGAAAAGATCGATATATTCATTGACGTGTGGGTCCGATGAAGATCAGACTTCAAGCTGGATGGCAGGTTGGTTTGTGTGTGTGTGTGTGTGTGTGTGTGTGTGTGCAAAGGTGTAAAAAGTACCGATGTATCCTGTTGAAGTAGAAGTACTGGTACTTGATTGAAAGAAGACAATTTTACAAGTAAGTTATACATAAAATACTCAATTAAAAGCCCCTACATTTATTAAATTACTTGACTTTTTTTAAAACGTACTTAAGTACAAGTAAAATGACTGATTTCGAAATGTAGTCAAAAAAGTACACGTACCTATAAAAGCAACTCAATTACAGTAACACAAGTACTTGTAATCCATTACTTTCACCTCTGGATTTCAGGACGTTTAATAGCCAGTAAAGTCATCTAAACAGCAAAAGAAGATAAAATATTAACAAAACAGCGCAGATATGATGTGGAAATTAATTATTTTAAAACATACTTAAAGCTGATATCCGGAGTTTCTGAGAAATCTCTAGTTAGGTATTTTTTTTTGCTTTTCATAAGAATCATACATAAACAGTTACCTAACCCTAACCCTTTTACTATGGTCTACTGCCGGTGGCCATTCATTCATATTAATGTATATAAGACCCGCCTTCATCCTATAGACCCCTATACAAATGGAAACAACTGCAGCGTGCGATCAGCCAATAGGCTTCGACTTCCCGTTTTTGAGACTGTCAATCAAAGTGAACGCGGAACTGTGCACGGAAACAAGGCCGAGCGTCACAACAGCAAACAGCTAAATATGATTTAGGCTCTTACCCGACACAGACATATCAATGTGACCTGATGCAACCCAGTTATGTTCCGCGATGCTTGTGCAGAAAAGAAGAGGCGTGGCTTCAGGTAGATTGCAGAAGCAGTGCCAGGAAGTGAAGCTGTTTAGGGCGGGACATCGAGACGTTTCTCAGAAACTATGGATATCAGCTTTAAGTACAAGTAAAATTACTGATTTAGAAATATACTCAAAAAAAGTACCCATAAAAGCAACTAAATTACTGTAACGTGAGAACTTTGTAATCCATTGTGTGTGTGTGTGTGTGTGTGTGTGTCTGACAGGCTCTCAACCATCAGGAAGTGGCATTATGGAAATGGTGGATTGGTTATGAAAAGGGCAGCCGCTAACCCTTCATCAACCATCCAACTGCATCTGCTGCTGTTTATCCCATTTATGAGTCACCCCTAAACACTTCATCTAATCTCTCATCCCTCCTCCTTCTTCTTCTTTCTATCCCTGGAAAGCAGGGGCTTCCATTCCCCGTGTTAACTGTCCTCCACCAAGGCCTTGTTTAGCTCAGTTTATTATTCAGACCTTCACTGCCAGTCAGCTGATAACCTTCAACTACACCGTGAGCAATTAACAGGAGTTCACGGCGTGCACGAAGTGGAGAAGGATGGATTCCTTTCAAGTCAGAGGAGAAAGAGAGCAGCTAAGGTGAGGACGGAACAAGGAGGAGAAGTGAAGAGGAGAGGGACAGAGGGCAGAGATGTGCTCTTTCAAAGGGAAATCAATGCGAATGAATGGTTGGGTTGGTGCGTTTTGGTGATAAGGAAATGACCAGAGGAAGCCGTAGGATAGACTGCTGGTGTGTGTGTGTGTGTAAACGAAGATGTGTACTGATAGGAATGTTTGATATGGAGGATGAGCAACACACCCCTGCAGGGTAGAGCAAACCGTCGGTGTCACAACCTATTAGGAAGCGATCTGAACTCAAGTCCTGCTCAATACTCAGGGTAGCGTATTGATCGGACAACAGCTACTGGTTCACTGTGTTCTACCAGTGCAGCGGCTGAGAAACAAAGAGATGACTGGAGAAGAAATGAAGCTCAAGTTTGAGTGAGTGAAAATGAAAATGAGAGAAAAATCAGTGTATCTCTGATATTTTTTGGTCTGTTTTACCCATTAGTTGTTTGATTTCATCATTCTCTGAGGAAAGAGAAACTTCTACGAGTGGTCGAGATAAAAGAACACATCACAGCCTATTAAAAGCTAGAAAAAACATGTTTTAAATTTAAGAAGCAGAAAAAATCCCACATAATATGGACTAAGGGTTGTCAACCTTGGGGTCAGAACCCCATTTGGGGTCGTGAGACACTAAGAAGGGGGCGCCAAATGCCTTGAAACTGCATTTTTGCTATATTACTCCCATTTTTGCCACTTTCAATGCCTTTTCTGCACTTTTTTTTCCACTTTCAGAATCAGAAGTTTTCACCACTTTTCCACCTAACGTTGCACATGTTGACCCATTATTGACCCATTATTGTCACTTTTAACCTCTTTTCAACAAATTTCACGCTTAATTTTTTTGGCAAATTTAACCACATTCACAATTTCTATTACTTGCCAGTTTGTTCATACTATTTGTTCCAATTGTTTTTGTCCATTTTTGGTCCCTCTAAATTGCAACTTTGAACCGATTTCTGTTTTTTTCTTTCTTTCTTTCTTTTTTTTTTTTTAAACCCATTTCACTACCTTTTCCACCCTTTTTTAATTTTTTTTTTTTTTTTTGTCACTTTTAACTATCTGATTAAAACTAGGATTTACATATTTAAGATGACAATATACGATGGTACAAAGGTAAATAAACACCCTGGATATTTATCAGATAAATAAATATATGTGGTTATCACAGACTCATAGAACAATGGACCATCATTTTTCTGACTTTATGGATGGACCCCAAGAATCTCTCTAATTTCTGAATTTTTAATTGCATTTCAGAACAATTTTGTGTGTTTTTGGAGTAATTTCAGTGTTTTTTTTGTCATTTTTGATGGTTCATGGAGTAATTTTTGTGTATTTTTTATTGTCAGTTTGTGTGTTTTTGTTCCTATTTTGTGTCTTTGAGTCATTTTGTAATTTATCAGACTTTTTTCACAACAGCTGGCCTGCCATGGATTTAAAAAAATCTGCTTATATATGTATATATTCTTTACTTGTATGTATTAAATATTTTTAATATTTTTGTACCTTTTTTTTCAGTTGCACATTTTCTCTGTGTAGTCGTGCTCCTTTTTCTGTGTGTATGTATAATTATTATTATTAGTGTTTGTAATATGCTGTTCTATTACCCTTCAGGGTTTAATAAAGTAATTTCTGATTTGTGTCTTTTCGGAGTCATTTCATCCATTTTTGCTCCAAAAAAAACAATTTTTGGAGGGATTTATTTTGTGCATATAGTTTGTGGGGCCTCTTTAATTTAGATCAAGGGCCGAATGTGGCCCCCGGGCCACTATAGTTGCTCATATCTGTCCTATATGTACAGTTGGCTAGCCTGCAGCCAAAGCATGAAGCCATGCTGTTAGTATGGAGCAAACGGCCTTCCTCAGAGGAAGGCTAACAGCACCTTCTTTAAGCCATACTTCAAAAAAGTAAAAAGTTTCCAACCCAGTACCAGCAACGTGTAGCTCAGCAGGAGGGCAGGTAGGAGACTTTTAAAATCCTAATCTTTCCAAATATTTCACATTCACTGGATTTCTTACATCATTATTTTTGAATTACTCTTGGTCACATTTAACCAACATGAACAAAAAACATCTTCAGACTTGTCTTTATCTATGCCCTGTCATGTGTAACTCAATGTGGAGGTCTATTCCTAAATAAACATAATTAAAAGTGCATATCTCTGCGTGCTATTCTATCTTGTTAAGCATTGAGACATTTCATTTGACAAATAGATTTGCGAAGCTACGCGAGTTAAAAGAATGTTTAGGAAAATGAATGAAGTGGCCGCTGTTGGTAATTACATGAGTGTAGAAGCTCAGAGAGTTGTTGATATGAGAGGGAGGTGCTTCCTCTAATGTGCTAAATAAGAAGGGGAAGGAGCGTAAACAGCTACAAATCATCCCTGATGGTATTTTAGTATTTCACAGGTTGTTGTATGAGTAAACAGTGTTTTATTTAGCCTCACGTTTGTCGATCTCACCTGTTTTTTTTTTTGTCGGTAGTACATCAACACTGTCAGGCGGCTAGGGCTTTACAGTTGATAGTCTCTGCTGGGGCTACTGCTCTACATTCATATCCATTTTCCCTTTGTTTTCTCTCATGGCTCTTTGAAATTCTTGGTGGGAATCCCAGAATATCACACGCACAAACACATAAGGTGTGTAATTGTGTGAGTATGTGTGCGTTGGCCGTCACTTAGTTGGCATCCATTCAGTCACTGAATGTCAACCCAACATTTGGTTGTGGACAGACTTTCTCTCAGGGGTTGAAGAAATTCTTTTATTGAGGCGTTCTTTCAGAGGGACATGGTTTTTGACTCCACCAGTGGTCCCCGCACCACGGGGGAGTCACTGAAAAACCTCCCTGAACAACACAGCCTCTCCATTGTTTTTCTTCCTCTATCCATCTCATTTTAGCCACAGTTTAGTAGGGGTGTAACCAGGCTGATCTCATCCGTGGGGAACGCGACACCCGCACTTTCATAAAAACAAAAATTCATCCCCCTCACTTTTTACAGAGGGATTCATTGTTGAAAACGTATTGGTCTGGTTAGATTGATTGAATGGCGATCAATCCAATCACAGCCAGCCATCTGATAAAGCCGCTGTTCCAAGAAGGTAAATAAAGAGTTAACAGTGATGAGAAAAGTGTAAATAAAGTGACAAAAAATGAGAAACAGGTGGCAAAACATGGTCCAAAAGTAGCAAGAAAATAGTAAAAAGTACCTAAAATGGGCCAAAAGCAGTCGAGTGTAAAAGTTTAAATGAGCAGAATGTGGCAAACAATAGGGAAAAAGAGCAAAAATGTGGAACAAAAAGAGGCAAAATGTAGGGAAAAATTAAACAAGTGTTACTTATTGGTCAAAAATAGCTTATTTGGATGAAAAGTGGCAAAAAATGAACAAAAATGAGGAAAAGGGTATTTATTGGCAAAAGGAAGCTAAAGTCTGAAAAAAACAAAGGAAGATGGAAAATGGCCAAAGATAAAAGGTAACAAGGGGGTTAAAAAGTTTCTCCATTTTAAGGTTTTCTGGGGGAATAATAATTAAAATTAGGACAAAGTGTCAAATGGTGAGTTTCACTGACTTAATAAAAGCTTTATCATAGTTTTAGTAAATAATTTAATAAACTAAATTGGGAGTTGACGGTTGCCCTACCCTTAAAACACCCTCACTTTCAAAATCTCTGCTCCACCCCTGTTTGTAACAATTAGTTTTAGTTTTTAATATTAAAAACGCTTATAAAACATCCATATAAAGTCTGCTGTGCTTAAATCAAACGTGTTATTTCCTTGTATCGATACAATTGATTGATTACCTTTTAAAACAATTTTATATTTGTTACAGATATATATATATATTCTCCTAAACAACACTTTCACTGTGAAAGAGCTGTTCCAAAACCTCATTGACAGCACCCGCAGGTGTGGAAATGTAAGGTCACACACAGACACATAGGTTTTACACAGCTAAAAAAGCTTGGGGTCAAAATGACCCCGAGAGAAACACCAATGCGTGCAATATGTGTTGAAAAAAAAATCATCATGATACATTTATGCTTAATCAATTGTACACATCAAATTAGGAAAAGTCATGAAATATGAAGCAAAAAAAAACATTTTTTTGAATGACAAACATTGAATGGGGTCAAATTGACCCCAAGGACAACAGGAAGGTCAAAATGCTTTCAGAACCTTCAATGGTGGAGAATCAACAGAGATATTTAGCATCAGTGTGCTTCAGGTTTTTGTCGTAAAGGTTCATATGCATCTTGGGAAACTTGGAAGTATACTTCAGTGGGAACGCTCATCATCCTAATCATACTAATAGTATATACTAGACCAACTGGTCTCACCCTGGGACCCACATTTTGCCACGGTCATTAATTCACAACCCAATTTGTTTTTTAGAATTCAACCAACCAAATTTTGTTTTTCAAAAATAGCTGTTGAAAAAACACATGCATAATCTTTTTTTTTTAAAAACATAAATCTATACATTTTCCTGTGCAACATGCATTTCACAGCATGCCTGTCAAAAGAAAAGTTTCTTTAAAAATAAAAGGCATATTGAGTATTTGTTTATTTTTGACTAGCTGTCCGCGACCCACCCAGTACAGGTTGGCGACCCACTTTTGGGTCCCGACCCACCAGTTGAGAATCGCTGCACTAGACGGTATATACTCATCAAGTTTGTAATGGACAGTATGAAGTGCGACATTTCCAACACAGCCTGATATTTTTTGGCAAATAAACCAATATTAATGTATTTTTTCCTCCATGGGTTTTTATAACCTTGCAACACTTTTTTTTTTTTTTTTTTTAATTCCCCCCTTTTTAAATTTTTTTTTTTTAAATCTTTCTGCCACTTCTAGAAGTCTTTGGACATCTCTCTTGTACACACTTTGTTTTTGATGACTCCTCTTCTGCCATTACTGCAGTGAATGGGAGGTGAAGAAAGACCCTAAACACTCACCGGTCACAAAGGGACTTCCCAGCATGCGAGTACTCGGATTGGTGCTACCCAAGAGGTTAATAAAAAAAAAGTCAGGGTGCTGAGCAAGGAAGTGACTCCATCACTGCTTTGAACCTCAGTGAACCCCAATCTTCACTCCGTCATCAGTCACAGCTGATTCTGGTCCTACTCTAGTCCCATAGTGGCCAAAACACACTGAGGTGTACTTAGCAGTGCCACGACTCTGACAAGATAGGAAAGGAGAGAAAAAACCTTAACAAAACAACAACAACAACAACAACGATTGAAAAAACATCCCCGGTGGAAGTCCCTGAAGTAAAGAAAGCTCTCCCCTCTCAAGGATCAGACAAACACCATATCTTGTCATCTCCCCTCAATTCTCTCCCCCTCGAAGCATTTCCCACTTCGTCTTTGCCCTCAATGTCACAACTACCATTGCACACTAGCCCATTTATCTGAGCTGACTGTTGACTTGTTTATTCTTGATCTGTGCTTAGGAGATTGTTTGTCGGCAAATCCATACCGTCCGTTCAAAAGCTGGAGAAACGAGAACGAAGAAAAGAGGACGGACAAAGAAGGAAAATGATCTTTTTGGTCGACTGGTCTTTAAAGTGGACGACTAGGAAAACATTTAAATTGAGTTTAAAGCACTGCTTCCCTTGCAGCAGCCAGCAGCCAAACCCTCCCATCATCATTGGGGTAAATCAGTGGGCGTGCACTGTAGCTGTTCCCACTCAACGTTCTGAAAGCTTAAATATGGCATTTAGAGGCACTTCCATCTTGCAAAGTCATTTGGAGCCAGAGACTGCGCAGTAGGGTACGGCGGGAGGAGCCCTGGTAACAGGCGCCGCCCATTTAGTGTACTGCCCTGATGACTTAAGCAAGCCCAGCTACGCCAACAACATAAGTATCTTTTCCGTCTACAAAACCACAATATATTTCAACTCAAATATTTAGTTAAATGGCTTTCCTTCACAATGTAACTGGTATTCACAAAGAGAGCTATGCATGGTCAATCATTGTCATATATGACATAAAATCCCCTTTTTCAACCTCAAATAAATTTTTTAAAATAAACTTCACAGAAAACTGAGCACTTGAACACAATGTAGGGTGATAATAACTAATGATCACAGCAGAGTTTAGGTTTGGAAAAAAAATATGTGACGAGTATTGTGACTTTACAGCTTGACCCACATCCTATTTGTTATCATTGAGCAGGCGGGGTTTATGACCTATACTGCAGCCAGTCAGCATTTAAAAATAAAAGCTTCACTCCACCGGGGAGCCTGTCCCGTCCATTACAGTCCATGGAGTCAATTTGACCATATTCAATGTTTATCTCTTTTTTGCTTTATATTTCATGAATTTTCCTAATTCGATGGGTAGAATTGATTAATATTATCAATATTAATATCATGATGATATTTTTTCCATGTGCTGAACACATATTGCATGTATTGGTGTTCCTCTGGGGTCAATTTGACCCCAAGCTGTTTTAGCTGTGTAAAACTTGTGACCCCCAAACCTGCAGATGCAGACTTGATACATGACATGACAACCAATAGGGTTCATACTCTTGTGATAATTAATGTCGTCAGTAAATTTGAGAAGATTTGTATGAAAACTATTCAAGATAAATTAATTCTAATTCAAAAGTTATTCCTGATGGTGGCGCTAGAGAACAGGTCAAGGTTTCATTATCAAGGAGTTATTTATGTATTCAACAAAATAAACAAAGTGACAATTTTCTGGAGGCAAATAATCCCTGGGGTCAAATTGACCCCTAAGGTAAAATATGTTAGTAATATTTGAGGATAATAGGGGGGTTAAGCAAGAAAGAGACCAAATAGAATATCAACATGTGGTCATTTGGTGCATAAAACTCATGGAAAACTCATTTCATTCCCACATTTCAGACATTTTCAGAGACCATTCATTGTGCTACTGACAAAACTTCTGGTTAACTTCAAAACAAGAGCCCTATTTATAAAAGTGGAAATATACTAATTGAAGACAAAAAGAGATGCTTTTGTTTTGAAAAGGTGATTTTTGATTTTTAGCTTGTGGCCGGTGTGGCGTACTGAGATTGTTTATGTGCATGAGCACTACCGGAAAATACATTTGTGCTACTTCCGTTGTGCTGAGATTGTTCATTCAATTTTAAAGTTAATGTTCAAAACCATTTTTTGGCATAAAATGCACTTCATTGACAAATAACTAGGTGAAATATTGAGCATGGCAACTCCAGCATGGGTACAATCGCAGTACATGACTGGTCCGTGGTCAGATTGTCTTACAATCTCAGTACAGTTACAAACTCAGTACATGACACCGGTCCCAGGACCATTTTACATTCCACTCGCAATGCATCATGGGGGGATCGAGTTAGGGAAACGACAGACATTTAATGACAGCCTTCAGGACACCTTATTAATGTGTATATACGTATATATGCATATGTGTGTATCCATAAAATGAAGAGTACGTCCTTAAGACTGCTCTACTGTAAAGTGCCTTGAGATACCATTGGTTATGATTTGGCGCTATACAAATAAAGATTGATTGATTGATTGATTGATTAACGCTAATGACAGGTGTCATGTCATAATAATGACAGCATAATGTCAGCTTTATGTATAAAACTTAAAGAACAGTGTTATTAAAATATCTGTATCAGTATCGGTTATCGGGCAAATAAGAAAAACACGCATCCCTAAAAAAAAAAGTACTTATTTACCTTTAAACAAACTTTCAAACGTTAAAAAAAAAAAAAAAAGTTCAAACCCAAAGTATTCATAAAGTGACTCCAACTCCAAAGTCCAGATCACAACCTCTCTGAAGCTCAATGAAATCTGTAGCACCTTGTTAGCACAGATTCACCATATGAGGCCTGTTATAGTGCTTATTCTAATTCGTGTCTTGTTATCCATATAGATGAGAATGGGGAACGGCCAACAGATGGCTGGGGAAAGAGGGAGTAACAAACACAGAATCATCCGGCAGGAACATGAGAAAAACTTCCACTGCCTTCACACACCCGGAGAGAAAACAGACAATACTCTGCAACGTTTTCACTACTCGCTCACTACTCTTCCACGTCTCGGGAATTCTCTGCGAGTCATTGGCGAACAGCCAGTTAGAAAGTGGTGTCTTGATGTTGCTAAAAAAAAACGTGGGTTGAAGTTTCAGCTCAGCTCCTGATTCAGGAGTTTTTTCTCTTCTGCTTTATTTCCGAGTCCGTTAGAAGTATCAATAATGAGGATATGAAGCTCCAAGAGCCACGAACTGCCAGGCAGTGTGTCCGGTAGGCTTTATCAAAACCATTGTACGCTTCATTAACTATTTACAAATGTATAGCTTTGCTTCCATCTTAAGAGGAATTCCACATTTAATTTTAACACACTATCTTTATTCTTATGGTGGAAAAAGAATGTGTTATCAGGAGATCAAAGTAAATTTCCTAAAAAAACCGTTGTCTGAATAAATGAAACCTTAACATACTATTCAAAAAGAAGACCAAATTAACTTGATGGAATTATTACACGGAAGTAAAAAAAACAAGACAAAAACATGAAAGCAATTTGCAGATGCTTCTGAAGACGACTGGCAGTTGACAGTCAAAACATGTCAGGAGATCAAAGTACATTTCCTAAAAAAAGTTGTCGAATAATTGAAACCTTAACATATTATTTAAAGAAGACAAAATAAACTTGCTGGAATTATTACACGGAAGTCAAGGACACATCAAAGCAATCAGCAGACACCTCTGGAGAAGACTGGCAGTCGACAGTTGAAACTTATCAGGTGATCAAAGTCAATTTCTAGAAAAAAAGCTGTCTGAATCAACGAAAAGACGACAAAATCAAGTTTTGGAATTATGGCGCAAAATTCAAGAAAACCAAGTGATCAGCAGTTGCCTCTGAAGACGAGTGGCAGTTGACAATCAAAACATGTTAAGAAATCAAAGTACATTTTCTGAAAAACCATTGTCTGAAAAAAGTAACCCTCAACTTATTATTCAAAAAAGAGGATAAAATTAACTTGCTGGAATTATTACGTGGAAGTTAAGAAAACATCAAAGCGATCAGTGGAAGTTTCTGGAGAAGACGAGTTACAACATGTCAGGAGATCAAAGTACATTTCTTGAAAAAAGTTGCCTGAATAAATGAAACCTTAACATACTATTCAAAAAGAAAACCAAATTAACTTGATGGAATTATTACATGGAAGTTAAGAACATATCAAAGCGATCAGTGGACACTTAAAACACGTCAGGAGATCAAAGTAAACTTCCCAAACATAGTAAATAAAACCTTAACATACAATATGTGTTGATGGGATTTCACATGGTGATTCATTTATCAAGTCAGCGACTTTTACTTGTTTTTGACTCATAAATGCACAGATATTGCCAAACTTACCCTGTTAAAGCGTTTTACACCCACTGGAAACCATCTACTGCTAGACTGTCCTCCAGTACCTTTACCACAAGCCTTCAAAATCACTAATATAATAATTCAAACAGAAATGATTGACATTTGGAAAAGCATTACAAACACCGTTGGACACACATTCTGAATTCTTTGACTGACTGAGAATGAGATCCCTGTTACGCTTGCCTTTCATTATTTAATCACACCACGCACAAACAAAAAGAGGACATTTGAGCTCTCACATCCTGTTTGAAAAGCTATCAGTCTTTTTTAAAGACTGATCGTCATAAATTGTTTATTAATCCTGTAAAGGACATTCGGTAAGATACGCTCCTTGCTGGAAAATAGATCCATTAGAGTGGAACAGCACGGAAGGCAGAGCGGGAGAGAAAAGCCTTAAAAGGTTTTTCTATTGCATCAGTAAAGCTTGAATTTGCTGCAGGTGCCTGGAAAATGGAACGAACGAATGGAACAGCAGTAATCTACGGTGGGATCGGAGTCTGTTTAAGGTGCGCTTTAGATTTAGCTTCTTCACCAGTCGGTGCCTGAACCGTGGCCTGGTGGCAATGTGACATCATGAAGACGGACGAGCTTTAGGGTTCCCTTGAGTCCATTTTTGTTTCTCTCTCCAAGGGCTACTTCTGACTGTCACACACACTGCTTTTAAAAATGTCAGTTTCCAGTAAGGACAATTCACTGAGTTCACCCCCCCCCCAAAAAAAAACACACAATATTGATGCAAACACACCAACTCTAAAAGTAATTTATATAATTTATCTACCATCTGTGATTTGATTATCACTTTTGTAAGCATTAAAACGTTTATTAGGGAGGAAATAATGACAATACAAGATATTCCTATACGCAAGTGTGTGCAACAAGTGATTTCTGACCAATTCTATATATTTCAGTGCTGTTTTTAATCAGTTTGTGCTTGTTCTGTTGTGGTTTTGTAGAAAAATGCAGATTTATGGGTTAATTGTGATTAATTAATTACAGGAATAAAATTACGAGCTGAAAAATGTATTTATAAATTTAAAAAAATGTATTTTCTATTATTTGGAGAATGACTAAAGTCGACATTAATAAGACACGTAGCCCTTGGGACTAGTCTCAAATACAGTGGAATTTAAATGGCTACGTCTGCATCTGTTCTAGTCTGTTAAAAACAATAAATTACGTTATAAAGATACTTCTTCATATAACAATGTTTTGATCCGCCACAATAATGTGATTTAAATGAAAATACTTGTTGAGGGTCTTTCTCAGCTATTTTTAGATGCGATTAAAAAAAAATTAGATTAATTACAGAGCATAATCACTTAATCACACCATTTTTTAATCACTTGACAGCACTAATTTTGACCTTTTAAGTCACTTTTAAGAGTTTCCACTTTCCATAGAGTGAATATTGTATTTTGTGTGTGTTTTAGTCATAGTTAGTCTTACAGAATGGATATAAAACCTAGAAAAAGTCATTAGAAGGAGTGTCCCGATATCACTTCTGAAACCAAATAGATTTTGACTATAGGCCGATACCGATGTTAATCCAAAATGATGTCATTACGAATCATACACACTTTCATGACTTATATTGTGATATTATTTGAACAGAAAACAAAAGTCAGCAACAGTAGGTATAAAAAAACTGACCCATGTCAAACTTAACAATGAATATAACATTTCACAATTGGATAAAATAAACCTTGAAAAATAACACATTTTTTAAAATGAAAACAAAATATAATATATGTTTTTAAAGTGCAAAATAACCACTTTTCTAAGCATATTCAAACATTTAAATTCTACAATGTATTGGAGTGCATATGAAGAAGAATTTAAATTGATATAAGTTTTTATTTTTGCTGATATCAGATCGATATTCAATATCAATATTGGATTGGGACATCCCAATGGTTAATGTAGAAGGCAGTGATGTGCACATGCGTTTCTGTTCATTCTAAAGTTGATTTTTCAACAAGAAACAAAGTCAGTGAAGATATGGAAGATTAGTTTGTGTCGTTTATTACTTTATTTTTGGTTTGCTATTGAATTCCAATGATTTTGTTTTGGTTTTCTGATAATAAGTAGGTGATAAGTTGAAATAAATGTCGTAATGATGTGTTAATGGTGTGTCACATTGGTGTTATCGTTACTTTAGATGATTAGCATTGATGTTGGCGACATAATATACAAATGAAACTCGTTTGCTGTGAGTAATGAACTAAAAATATACTCCACACGCCAAAAGGAAGTCGCTCGGCACCAACCATAGCGTTTGATTCATGTGTTTGGCCTACTCCAAACCCACTGGGAATGACTACGGAAGACCATTAGTTTTGTTGTCATTGCTAACCGCATCATACGCTACACACTAAGAATATTGCTTTTCCAATTTCACTCTCTTTTAAGATATATGGAGCCTTGATAAACAATGAGTTCATTGATTTTTTTTACTTAAACTCTAAAATATTCCAGGGGGAAAAAAAGAAGAAAAAAGTCAGTGCAAATTGCAAAGAGAGGGCGTTGAGTGTTTATTTTTCTTCACCTGCTCTTTTATATCTTCCCATTAGCACCTCATCCCACCCACTCACATTCATTACTTAACAAAATGTTTGTCTGACTTGAGTTGCTTTTATAGGTACTTGTACTAGGGCTGCACGATTAAATTAACCTGATCGTCGGCAATATATACATAAAAAATGTGTGCTCTGTTCCATATCAAATATGATATATACACAACCATTATTTAGCGGCAGCTTTGAGTAATTTGATGGATTGAGGAGAGCTGTGAGCTGTAATTGTTTCCAATGAGTTGCATTTTGTGAAAGCACTCTGTAATAATGTATTTATGCAGTTAATCCTTGCTACCTTTTAAATTCTTGGATTAATTTGTTTTTCTTTTTGGTATAGTTTGTATTTAAAGCTTCGTTTTCCACTGCATTTTGTATTGTTTTTTAAAATAGTGCAAAAGTAATACAGATTTTTCCCTCACATAATAAACAATTGTGATTATAATATTCATGCATGAGATGTTTACAGTATGCAAAGGAATCGTGGCAAGACTTATTACCAAAAATAAACGGTGGGGGGATGAAAGTAACCAGTAACTTTTATTTTAAGTTCTATTTAATTGAGCTACTTTTTACTTGTACTTTAAATATTTTTATGTATGACTTACTTTTTTTACTCCTCTGGTGACTACTCACTAACTTCAGCCACCAGAGCGTGTCAGCGCACTGTTTGAGAGTAAAGGTCCCTTAAGAGAGCTCTTCTTCTCTGCTTTGTTGTCTACCACTAAACCGCAGAGTTGGAACTGTCGCCCCCTAGGGTCAAAGATCTACAGTGCTTGTATTTGAGTACAATTTCAATTATGTAAAAGTACTTCTACTTGAGTAGGATATACTGTATCAGTACTCTGTACACCTCTGGTGATTACTTGCCAACTTCAGCCACCAGAGTGTGTCAGCGCACTGTTTGAGAGTAAAGGTCCCTTAGGAGAGCTCTTCTTCTCTGCTTCATTGTCTACTACTAAACCGCGGAGTTGGAACTGTCGCCCCCTAGGGTCAAAGATCTACAGTACTTGTATTTGAGTACAATTTCAATCACGTAAACGTACTTCTACTTGAGTAGGATAAATCAGTACAGTTTACACCTCTGACCACACGTGTTTAAAATCAATGTCTATAATAATGTAAACCTGTTGCTACCCCTGGTGATTTTCCTGTAGGAACAAGAAAAATCAACCGTCCTCGTGTTTAACACGTCTATCACAGATATTTTAAACAACATCTAAAGTTGACTTTTTTTCTGTGAAAGTTTCACCGAGGTCCTCAAAGAATAAGGTCAATAATCTAAACTCAGGAAAGGCAAATACATTTATTCTTCCCTAAAGTAACTTTACTCTTTTATTGATAAAAAATAGTAAAAAAAAAGTCATCAATAAAAGACTGTTTCCACATGAGAATTTAGGATTTTTAACGTCCTTGTCATATACGTTTTACAGGATTTTGAACAGGAAAATCTTTGTAGCGAATATCCTGACACTAAACTAGAATAAATAAAAAAAAAGATTCAAGAAAAGAAATTAGAGTTGACAGCACTCCCAGACTGGCCCATAATAAGGTTTTATGTGCAGCAATATAAAAAATAAAAAATAAAAAATGCACTGATCTGTGAAAATGGAGGGGAAGAAAAGTTACAAAGCGCCTCCGAGGGCTTGTCTTGTTATTATTAGTTTTAGATGAAAAACACGCGCTACCCATGAGGCAGAGGAGTGCGACAGGCAGACGCTGACTGACAGTTGAAGGGAGGTCGGATGGGGGGCGGGCCAATAGGAGGGGAGGAGAAGCTTAACCATAGACTGAACACATGCAGACCCCTCCATGGTAGTGGGCAGCATTACTGCTTCACCACCTGATGAATCTGCAGTTTATATATTTTCCTCCAGCATGCATGGATGACCTCACATTTCTCCAACACTGTACTTCATATAAAAGCTTAAATGAAGTACATTTGTTTGTGATTGTCTAGCTTTGTAGCACCATGAAAGATATTCTCAGCCGTCTACCATCAGTATGATGAAATATAGTCCAGTGCATCATGACCCTGAACAGGATTTTATACTATAAAAATATATGTGAGTTAATCTATCTACTATTTGTATCTTCTAATGCTTCTCAAAGCTGAAATGTCCCACTCCGTACTTTACTTTATAAACCCAATGAGTATAAACTAGTGTCTACTACAGTGATTCTCAACTACTGAGTTGGGACCCAAAAGTGGGTCGCGGACAGCTGGTCAAAAATTAATAAGTCCAACATGTGAGACGTTCAGTATTTCTCTTTTATTTTGAAAGAAACTTGGCAAGCAAGCTGTGAAATGCATGCTGCACAGGAAAATATCCATAAAACTCACATTTCATTCCTACATTTCAGAGATTTTCAGAGACCCTCCATTGTCCTACTGACTAAACTTGCGGTTCACTTCAAAACAAGAGCCTTAGAGCCAGATGCCATCAAAAAACCACGAATATTTTTTGTACAATTTGAGCCCATTTGTACTTATTTTGACCCTTTTTCTGAAACTTGCCATATTTTTGTTCTTTTTAATGCATTTTTGCGACATTACTCCTATTTCTGCCACTTCATCAAATTTAAATGCCTTTTCTGCACATTTTTTCCACTTTCAAGACATTTTCAGCACTTATAACCCCTTTCCACTAGACTTGCATTCATCCTAATCTCCTTGCATTATTCAATGTTTAATACAGACGATTATTTTTCCTATTTTTATTTTTACTCGTGCAGTGCCCGTAGGAAGTATATCTTTCTATAGAAAAGTGGGAGGTTAAGTAGCTTTTTTATGGATGGTTTACATGGGAGCTTTAATTTCAGAATAAAAGTTAAATCCTCTTTAAACTGACCTTGTAAACACTAAATTCCTAATGCAAATTTATTCTGAATTGTACACACACACACACACACACACACACACACACACACACACACACACACACACACACACACACACACACACACACACACACACACACACACACACACACACACACACACACACACACACACACACACACACACACACACACACAGTCCACCCTCTGCCCACAGGGTGATTGGCTCCGGTACGCCCACAGGCTGCCTCTAACCCGGCCAACTGTTCTGTGTGATCAAAGCCAGCCAAGGCTCAATCCACAGTGATGATGTTATCAGTTCAAAAATTGTATAAAATTATCCGCTCCCGGTGGACAATTTTATGAAATAATTCATTAACGGTATCATTGTAGTCCAAACAATCCGACGTTGCACACCTTTGAATCAAGCAGCAGCCATGTTGAAAGTCTCAGCTCTGTCTGTCCCTGAACCGCAGAGATCTTTGAGCCACACACCCACTTTTCCACCTAATGTTGCATACGTTGACCCGTTAGGATTTTGAGAGCCAAAACTAAAAAAAAAAGCGATTAACAGTTATTTTTTTAGTGCTTCACTTTTGTGCAAATCTCAACTAACGTGTTAAAATCCCAGTCCTACTTACAACATGATGAGTGTATCTATTCTACTGGTCGTCATCAACTGAACCGGTTGAATATTTTATACATTGCATCAGACCTAGAACTCCTCGTAAATTATTTAACTTATTAAAGCTATGCAAATATAAAGTAATCCCTCAGTAATTACGTGAACAACACTTTGTACACGAGAAATGAAAGAAGAAAAACAACAAAATTAGAAAAATAGCTAATGGAAGCATGTGATTCCCAGCCTGAAGGCAGACTTTTCATTGTCTTTATAGAAAGCTGTTGCATCACTCTTAGCTAGAAGTGGAAGGGTAAAAAAAACAAGTGAGTATATGTAGCCACAAATGGAAGAAAAATGAGGGAGAATAAATTCACTGAAGATCTGTCCTCATCTGCCTGGATCTTATAACGTTCATGAAACTAAAGCTGTCAGTCATTTGGCCAATTACTTAAAATGAAAACCCACATTGTATTAACAAAAGCAATTAACGTCCAATCAAACCGATCAAAAAATTTTACAGGCCCAGAATATGAAGTCAAGATAAACAAAGTCCATCAATCTTTCAGTTTTCAGTTAAAAATTACATTCAACATTGGTTTTTGTGTTTAAACTGGGGATTATCATAAAAAGAGGGATATAAATATTAACTGAGACTCATTTATTTTATGTGCCCCTCCTCCCCTTCCCCCCCAAAAAAACAAACAAATCACCCAAATATTGTAATCCAAGAAGTAGAAAGGAATATTAATCACAGAATAACTCCAGAAAGACATCAGAATATACAGAAAGTAACAAAAACACACAAAAAGATTCCAGAAGTACATAAAATGACACACAAAACAACAACAACACGTGTACAAAAAGACCCCTAAATTGTACAAAATTACAAAATATATACACAAAATAACAGAAAAATATACAAAATGACCACAAGAACACACAAAACAATAACAAAAACATAATTACCTGTAAAATACACATAATGACAATAAAAATTCCCCAAAAGACAAAAAAAATACACAAAATGCCTAAATATATACATTTATTTATCTACCTTGTCTTCATATAGCAAAACAAATTATTACTGTTAAATGCAAAAATTTAATGTTAAATTATTTAAAAAACAAAGCCTGTTTATTATGAATATTTGAAACTTAATTCCTATTAAGTGCTTATGACATGTGACTGAGCTTTTTTATTGATTTCAATGTTGATTTCTAAACCATTTCTTGTTTTATGTTTCACTGATACTATGTTTTATTTGAATTTATTAATAAATGTTGCATTTTTAATCACGTACAGTAAATCGCGTCATCATCCTTGCCGGTGCCAATCTCCAAGTTACACAGGAAACAGCGGGTATATATAAAAAAAAAAAAAAAAGTCAGTTGCTTGTATTGAAATTAAGTGTACAGTATATGCAATCGATCAATACAATTTAGTGCTTTTTTCTGCATGATTGCATTTGTAATACATTTCTGGCAGATTATCCATAAATCACTACAAAGAACATGTGGGATCACATGATGTAGTTTTCAACACAAGATCATTTATTTTTTGTGGCAAAAAATGTCTAATCATCTGATTTCTACTGACATGTTAACCAAGAAACGTTCATTATTGATCAATAATCTGAAAATTCATCATTAAAAAGCTACATATTTTATTTAAATGGTACAAATCTCTGCAGTTTTCATCAAACCGTACTCGTACTCGCATGAAGCGCTGGAGATTTCATTGTGATTTCAGTTTTGGGAAACATTTGGCAAATTTTTGAGGCTTTTTATTGGATATTTTGTCATTTCAGAAGCATGTGTTGGTTCCCCTTGAGCATACAACGATAAAAATTGAATGGAAGTCCGGTTTCCAAAAGCAACATCAGAACAAAGTGGGAACCAGGGCTCAGTGATGATTATTTTTATGGAATCTGAATTTGTGCCAAGCAGAAAAAGCCTTTTGTGAATCTTCTCCCCGTTGAAAAATGAAGAGACTTTTTCAGAGCCGTCATTCTCAGCTTTAGCAGCAACATTGTTTATCTGGCTTCATGCTTTCCTCCTCAGTGATTAAAACTAACAGCCAAAGACTCGACTCTAGGAGGATTTGAATAACGCCAAAACGTAAGTGGTAAAAACTGTCACTTTTTCAGAGGCAACATGTTTTTAATATTTAGCTCTCTTTCCTCACAATTAGCTCATTTTTCTTTCATTTGAGACAGGAATTCATGTAAACCAGCATGTTCAAAATCATTGTTAAACATGTCTACAGATGAAAAATAAATCTAAATGTAAATGTTAAATGTAAAGATAAATCTCAATGGTAAATGTTAAATGTGGGCAGAGCCCCATAATCGACAGGCGCTGACCTGTCCACTTTGTATAATTATGAAACATTTAGCTTTACACTTGGCGACCGCTTTAACGTTTAAATATGTATTTAACATTTACATTTAGCTTTACACTTGGCGACCGCTTTAACGTTTAAATATGTATTTAACATTTACATTTAGCTTTACACTTGGTGACCAATTTAACATTTACAGTTATGTTTAATATTCATATTTAACTTATACAATTAGATTTAACATTGACATTTAGCTTTACACTAGGCGCCCGATTTAACATTTAGATTTAGATTTAACATTGACATTTAGCTTTACACTTGGCAACTGATTTAAGATTTATATTTAGCATTTACATTTAGCGTTTAGAGCTAGATTTAAAATTTGCATTGTTCAATGGTAAATCTAAATGTCACGGGTGAAACCAAATATTTAGCTAATGTGCAAATTCACCGTAAGTACCAAATTAAAAACTCATTCCGTTTAATTACATATTAGCTAAATATTTAGTTTCACCTGTGACATTTAGATTTACATTTGGATTTAGATTTAACACTTAGATTCAACACATCCAAATCTAAATGTTAGATATTTAATATTTATATATATATATATATATATATATATATATATATATATATAAACAAATATATATATTTAATATCTAACATTTAGATTTGGATTTAACATTGACATATTTTTACAAGAAAGAAAAATACCACAAATTTCAAAACCATTGCTGTAAATCTGGTCTAAAGTAACAAAAAAATGCACACTTTTTTTTAAAAAAAAATGGTTTGTTGCTAAATTTTGCAAAAACTTGCTGTTTATTTTAGCATGCACAACTTTACAATCAGCGCCCCATAGACGTCACTGGTCAAAAAGTGAAATAAAAAACAAATATAGTATATAAAATATATGTTGCAATATAGACTTAACATGGTTTTTTCGTGGGAAGCCTTTCCAGCCTGATTTTTTATCATATTTGTCCACAGATTTAGTGATTTGAATGGTTGTCATTTCTCTACGACTGCTGTATAAATCTTTCTGCCTCACGTGTGTCACATCACATGCACGACAGGTGTTGTTTAGAGAGAAAAGCAGATGTCGGTAAAGTCTCAGTTCTTCACATGGGGGAGCAGACATGTGACTCTGCATGAAATGAAGGATGTGACACGGAAGCCACACAAGAGGAAGAACGTGAGAGAATCGACTGACGACTGATACTGTATATGCACATGTTTGTGTGATCAGATGTTTGAGATGCAGCTCTTCAAAAAATAAATAAAAAAAATACTCTAACTTATGCACTGATAGAGAGCCAATTGGTAGAAATTAATTTAGAGTGTTAATATAGACAGATATCTAG